>NC_081136.1:35905530-35958030 GCF_958295425.1 Solea solea
TAAATTATATAATCCGAGTTTGTGTGAATATGCTGCAGTTACAATGTATTCACTGTTAATTCAACATTTCTCACAGTCAGCCAAATAGTTTTGGAAATTTGTAAATTAAATTTAAATTTCTCTTTTTAATTAAATCTTTTTATGTCGATTATTTTTCACTTGACCTTTGTGCGAGTGTGAAAATGTGGTCACTGCATTACTGACTCCACCCATGTGAGGCGCGCCGCTGATGTAAATGAAGCGCGCGCGCGAGTCGCTTACTGAGAAACTGCAGGTGTGAACGAACGACGCGAGTTACGACGCGCTGCCACTTCCTGTTTTTTGAAGAAACGGGTGAAAGTGTTTTCTTTATTTATTTATATATATATATATTTTACATCATTTACTTTTAATTCAATTCATATTTTTCTAAATCAAATGTTACCTCTTTCACCTGCTCTTAATCTGAGTCCAGGGATTAATAATCATTCACCTACATTAGCATAAGTGTCATCACACGTCGTGATAAAAGAACTCACAATGAGCTGATCGTGAGTTTTTGTTATTGGGGAAAATCAAAAATATTAGTCGTAGTAATTTTGTAAAATGTTTTTATGTGAATTCTTTTTTTTTTTTTTAAACACTACATTTTTAAAGTAATTCTTTGTAAAATTATGCTTTTAAAAAATGTTAACATTACATGAATATGTAAGTTGTGTTTTTTTTATTCAGTTACTTTTTTATCTTGTTGTAAAATGTGTAACTTTACAAATTGTGTTTTGTAAATTTTTTGCATTGTACATAATTACAACTTACAACATTTTTTTGTTAAGTTAGTCACTGTTTTTACATTTTTTTTCAGCATAACATTTTGTGAGAAATCCTCAGCTCATTTTTTAAACCTTTATTTAAAAATAATAATAAAAAACCAAAAAAATTTACTCTGAGTTTTATTTTGAAAATCCTGATTGTTTTTTTTGTCTTGCAGCAAGTGGAGGTCGATGGACAACAGTGTATGCTGGAGATCCTGGACACAGCAGGAACAGTAAGATCCGTCTCTGTCCAATCACAGATTCAGCTTTTAATTCAGATTTTACTACAAATCAAACGGAGTCATGCAGATAATTCCTCACTACGTTCTCACATGACATTAGATTTGATTATATAGAGAGATTTTGACAATTGGAAGCATTTCTGAGAGAATTATGAGACAATTTGTGTCCTCGCAGCATTCAGTTTGTCTCTGTTTACCTTTTCACCAAAGCAAAATCACTTTAAATCAAATTTAATTACAAATCTATGACATAATACAAGGACGTCCACATGCTTTAGGTCATGTGAGATGTTTGTATGTCTCTGACCGCCCGTCTCTGTCTCCGTCTCCGTCTCCGTCTGCAGGAGCAGTTCACGGCGATGAGGGACCTGTACATGAAGAACGGTCAGGGCTTCGCTCTGGTTTACTCCATCACGGCTCAGTCGACCTTTAATGACCTTCAGGACCTCAGAGAGCAGATCCTCAGAGTGAAGGACACCGAGGACGTACGACACACACACACACACACACATAGAGAAAATGAGTGATGCTGGTGTGATGTCATGTGATGCTGGTGGTAAACATGGCGTTGTGTCGCCGCAGGTGCCGATGATCCTGGTCGGGAACAAATGCGACCTGGAGGTGGAGCGAGTCGTGGCCAAAGAGTCCGGCATCGGCCTCGCGCGCCAGTGGAACTCCTGCGCTTTCCTGGAGACTTCGGCCAAGAGCAAGATCAACGTCAACGAGGTGACGTCACCGCCCATGTGATCACATTCATTTGAAAATTGCCGTGGGAATCATACACTGCCCCTTATATGGACATCCTGTGTGTGTTCATATTTACAGGCTTTATGACAACAATTGCTCATTTATGTTGTATTGACTTGTCTGTTTTGTGTCGTACGCCCGTTACTGTCCCACGTTAGTTCGTGAACGTGTAGCAACGCTGTTTTCATGTACGACGTACGGCAGAATGTGTTCTTCATATGGACCAGATTAGCTTGCAAAACGTCACAATAATGCTAATATTAACTATCGTAATCCGACTCTGGAAACTGGAACGCGCGCATCTGAGGTTTTGACGTCGATTTGGGGTTTTTTCTTCGGATCTTTAGAAACCAGAGCAGCTAATGTACGATATATATATTATACTCCATACTCCATAATGTTACACAACTTTGCTTGGCGTAAATTCCAAACTCCTGTGATTTTATATATTTTTAAATAGAAATCATGTATGATCTAAATATTAAATACTTTTTTGCAAATAAAATTTGAAAATACAATGAAACAAAAAAATTTTTTTCGATGAAATAGCAAACTTTTAGATTAACTTAGCAACATTCGTAAAGTTTCTGAAAACAAAAATATAAACTGAACTCAAGTCAGAAAGACATTGGCGACATGCCGATTCAATAAATAATAACTTTTTTTAATTCAGTTTTTATAAAAATGCCGTAAATCGCTCTAACCTCTAATTTGACGTCATTCTCAGTTCCGACACCAGAGGTCGCTGTTTCACCGACATTACACACAGCGGTTTCGTCTGCGTTTTTACGCACGTGTGTCAGTCGTAACGTTAGGTTTTTCGGATCGGGTTTGGCTCCAGTAGACGAATCAAAAGTATCTACATCATCTTTTTCGTAAATTTAAGATGTTTTCTCTTTGTAATTCGTAACTTGTGCGTGTTTATTGTTTGTGTGCAGATTTTCTACGACCTCGTGCGACAGATCAACAGGAAGAGTCCAGTCCCGGGCAAAACTCGCAAAAAGTCCACCTGTCAGCTTCTCTAATGACAGGTACGTTGTTCCGTTCACACTAATGTTTTCTCGCTGACTTTTTTTTTTTTTGTCGTGACTTTAACGAACTCTCGCACTTTTCCCTCCGCCCTCTAGTTTCCTGCTCACCTGACCGACAACCATCCAACCAACCAACCAATCACGGGACATCTTCCAGCTGGCCACGCCCCTTTAACATAGCCACATCATCATCAGCCACCACCTCTGACCTCTGTTACCACGACGACCACACCTCCTGCACCCCCACCCCCCCTCACGGAGACTGTTGCCGTGGCCACGTTTAAACCAAACATCAACAAAACTGCAGCGTTGATGATGACGAAGATGTTACTGCAGGAATTCGGGGGAATGGGGGGGAGGGGCGGAGCTGTTCAAACATCTGCCCAAATGTAAACTACGGTTCCCATCATGCTCTCTGCTTGGCCATTTTGCGCTGGGGGAGTGGCTTCTTGCTTTTATTTTGTTTTTAAATGTTTATTTTTTCTCTTTTTTTTTTTCACAGAGTCGCTCACTCCTTTGCCGTCGGCCATGTTGGTTCCGCTGTTACCATGGTGATATTGTAGCTAACATGGCTGACTGATGTGTGTGTGTGTGTGGCTCTGGTTGAACCTGTGGATTCATACAGTGATTCTTCTTCTTTATTATTATTATTATAGTGGTTATAATTATGATTATGTGTGTAAAAATATAAAATTAAGTTCATGTTTTTGTTTTTTTGGGGGGGTCCGGGGGGTTAGCATGCAGCAGGCGGGGCACCAGCTCACTGTGTTGTTAGCTTTGTGCTACATTGAGTTAGCTGACCACTTATCTTGTGAAAGGGATCGCTACCCTGCTAATTCACTGTTATTGACATGTTAGCCTAGCAGCTATTCAAGTGTATTGCCATTTGTGGTGTGTTAGCATACCCCTCAAAATGGTCATAGCACCTGTAAGTGTAGCTACCGTTCAAACCTGCTAGCGTTAGCCATCCGTCTTGCTAGACTTTAATGTGAAAGAGAAAAACAGTTAGCCGATTATGTCAGGGAATGCTAATGCTAATTTTTATTATTATTATTATTATTATGTTGAGATAGTTGTTGGCATTCCTTGCACAAAGAGGTGTATATTAGCTAATATTCCAGTGATAGCGTGAGCAGTCGCTAGCAATGCTAACACACGTCTTTACGGGAGTACTAGAATTGTTAGCATGTTCACATAAAATAGTGTTGTGAAGCCATCTTGTCAGGCTTCCAGTATGAGCCGCGTTGTTGTGGGATTGGAATGCTAACGGTGGCGCTCGTGTACTGGTTTGTGGAGAGCTTTAGCTGTGTTTGCTTTTTCTGTAAATAATTGTAAAAGTAACGGCTGCTGTTAGCCTGCATGCTAGCTAGCTTGTGGCGCCATTGAAATATAAATGCGATATTTTGTGTTTGTGCGCGTGGAGGGGAGGATGCTAATGCTAACAATTCTAGACTCCTAAAATGAACTAATAAACGGTAACTTCAGGCTAGCTGGTTAGCGGCACAGTGAGCTGACCTCTGACCTGCTGCTCAGGGCGGACGTGTTGCCTTTAAGACAGCAGACTCACACTGGTCCAGTACTTTTTGCTCTGTGTGTGTATGTGCGCGTGTGTGTGTGTGTGTGTGAGTAACTACAGTGAACCGGGTCCGTTTCTATGACAACCATTGGCCCGAGGCGGGGGGCGGGGGGGGGGGTGTATTGACATAGCAGGACAGCCAGCAAATGACGTTTCTGTTATTATTGATTTTATTAACAACACATTTAAGAGGAAAACACTGAGTTCTTTTTAACTAAACGCATTAAACTAAAATTTTACAGGAAAAAAATGAAGAGCATGCTCAGATCAGTAGGTGTCGTGTTCCATGCGCTAATTTTTATGCACATTTTCAATTTGTGCAAAAAAATCTTGTGTAAAAACACCAAAAAATATAACGTAAATGATATTTTTTACACTCGGTTGACCTGGAAAACCTGCGCTTTACTCACTGAGGAATGTTTTTTCACGACAAACCCAACCCTCTGGTGTTTAAACAAACAGTATGTGCTAATTTGACGTGACCTAAGTGTTATCGGAGACACGCCGGTGGTTTTCAGCGTAAATAATCTCATAAATATATCAGTATCATTGGCTAAGTTGAGACAAGAGGGGGCGGGTCTAGAAGGTGAAGCCACGCCCATGGGGGCATGGCCAGTGTTTGTTTGAAACGTGAGCGCGTGTACAGATGCTGTGTGTTCGGGCCAGTGACCTCTGTGAGTACTGCTGCCCAGTGTTGTACGAGCAGAAGCGCCGCAGTAGCACCGCGCGGTCATGTTCAGTCATGTAGCATGTTGTTGTTGTTGTTTCTGTCAGTACTCCGTCTGACCTCCAGGAGGTGCTGTGACAGTTTGCATGCCCCCGCAGAAGCTCACGCGAGAAGAGTATCATGACGGACGGATATTCATTCCAGTGTTTTTTTTTTGATAGTCGTGTGCAGTAAAAGTAAAGTTCGCAGAAAAAGCCAATGTTTTGTTGTTGTTTTAAAACGCCGAACGATTCTCGGTTTTCATAAAAAAGTATTTTGGGACGAAGTATAAAATTCACCTTTGCGCTTTTTTTGTTTGACTCGCATTCCAAGTATTACACAGCCTCATTATTGCCCCCCTGTGGCTGCACAGCAGATGACACCCAATCAGAAGTCGCGTTTTTTTTACAACAGAAACCTTTTCCCTGAGCTCAATGTTAATGGTGAGTTCCATTTGTCGTCAAAACTCAGAATTTCCGAGGTTGTATAGCTACGAAAGTCTAACAATGGCTAACCCACAATACGTTTGCGTCCATGTTTTTTCTTCTCAGCTTCGCAACTTGAACATGTCAAATCCAAAGTCGTGACCAGTTCTGACTTCCGACGTAAATTGAACACAAAATATTCCACAAATTGTGTCTTTTGTGAGAAAAAAAAATAGCCGACCAATAAATCATACAATCGTACGTTCTTCCTAGGCCACAAGGGGGCAGCCGTGCGTCTATTCTGTGCTCTAAAACAATATCCATTGAGTCAAGCGTAGGGTGAAACTTTGTGCTTCATCGCACGTTTTTTTTCCAAGTAACGTTTTGGCAAAGCATTATGGGAACACTTTGATTTCAAACCCCGCACTCTTTAGCATTTATAAGCAGAATATTGACTATATAAACACTGTGAAGATAAAAAAAGTATATAAGAATAACTCATAACGCGGCATTAGCAGAGCGTTAATCGTACTTAATGATATACAAATGTTCTTATTTTGTACCTTCATGCTAACCGAAATGCTAATTTGCTTGAAACAAACTTAATGAATATATAAGCCAACTATTAATATGAATAGAAAATATGTTTGATTACAGCTGTGCTATATCTGTCGTTATCAGTTATTCATTAAGTGGTTAATATATGATCATGAAATATGTAAATAATCTTCATAAATGCTACATTGATGCTGGTAAAAAAATTAAATGTTCCCAGTTTTTCCCGACACATTCCTGAACTGGAGTATTCCAGGGATGAGAATTCCTACCTTTGATTTTTCTCCCTTTTACTTTTTTAAAGTATAAAAGTCTCGGCCAATCAGACGTAAAGATGGCTGCAGCTGCGGCGACGCCCACTGCTGAGTCAGCATTTCTGCTTGATTCCCTTAAAAAGGTCCGACTTCCTGTGGCAGCTGCAGCCTCCTGGAATGATTGATTGATTGATCGATGAATGGATTAATTGATGATACTGATGACATCACTGACATGAATCTGCTTGTGTTTCTGTGTATCGGCATGACGACCAGTGAAATGTAAAAGTTGAGCCGATGACGTTTTCAGGTTCAGATCTCAGACGCGCTGTTTGTGAACTGGCATGAAAATTTTATTGAAAAATAATAAAAAATATTAATTATGATTTATGAAATGGTCTGAACTGGTTTTGACCACCGGCGAAAACCTGAAAACCACAGCAGCAGCAGTGGGGGAGGAGGGGGCGGGGGGAGGGAGAAGCCAAATGTAAAGTAAAAACTAAAAAGCCTTAAATGAATAAAAGTGGTGCAATTTTGTAACAGCAAACTGTGACGTGGTTTTATTCTGATTATACAAAGTAACTGTACTCAAACTATTTGCTTTTACTTCAGTAGAAGTATTTAAGTATCACAGTCCTGCAATACAATACTACATGGTAAGCTAACTAGCATAGACTAGTTTATAGTACAGTATATATATATATATATATATATATACATATATCCTATGCTAGATGGATGCAAGTTAGTTTACTGACTTGTATTTATGCTAATTAGCTTAGATAGATAGATAGCTTTTAAAATATAGATGCTAGTTAGATAACTATATTATATAGATCGCTTACTAGCATAGATGGATAGATGCTAGTTAGTTTACTGATTTATATATATATGCTAATTAGCTAGTTAGTTAGCTAACTAACTTAGGTAGTTTACACGCTTTCAATAGATGGATGCTAGTTAGGAAACTAGTTTAGATATATGCTAGTTAGCTAACTAGCATATATAGATAGATGCATGCTAGTTCAGTAACTAGCTATAGCTAAATATAAATGTAAATATAAACATCTATGTTTTGTGATATAATGTTTTCCTAAACCAGTGCATTAAAAAAGAAAATTAAGTTTCTCAAAAAAGAAAATAGAATTTTTTACTTAAAATCAGGAGAAAATGAAGCACACACTGATGCTGATGACGTCACGTATCTCTGTTGTAAGAACGCGCCTGCGCGTGATGACGTGTCGTCGTCATGGTAACGGCAGTGACTGGAGCAGCGGTAGGAGACGCGCGCCGCCGCCGGTTCTCTCGTTAAACCTCAGAACTCATGTAACCACCGTTAAAAAAGCAGCACGTTAACCGAGTGTATAATGTCACGTGGTGGTTACGTCGCGTTCGTGTGATGATGACTCAGCAGAGACGGCGCCATGACAGTCCGCTTCAAGGTAACAACACACACACACACACACACACAGGTGTGTTAGCATCAGGTTAGCCTAACAAACCGACGCTAACTGCCGCGCTGACGTCATGCTTACGTTTGTTCTGATTTAAAGTGGATTCAGGTTTAGTGAAGACTCTTTGGTTCCGGTTTACCGGACAGAAGTGGACTAGACTGCAGAGTCAGGACTAACGTGAGTTAATATGATCAGATAATCCGGCTAATCTGGATTAGAAACAACAGACAGACAGTTAGCCTGACGTCACAACGAGAGTTCAAATAAAAACAAACTTAATATGGCATTATATTTAAAAACAAATGCTGAGTCAGCAACTACGTTTATTTCCGTTTTACTGTTTGTTTGTTATTATTGTTAGCACATAGCTTAATGCTATGTTAACTGTTTAAAAATCAAATCATATTATTTACTGTTATTTAGACTCATATTTGATTAGTTTGGGATTGTATTAATATTTTTGCACGTTATTACAGTTATTACTGATATAAACATTAGTTTTTATGTGTTTTTACTATGCTCTATATCGTTTTTAAATGTTTTATTTATGTTTTATGCCTTCTAATTTTACCGTGAATGCGCTCTGTGAATGCCTTTGAGTTGAGAAAAGAAATAAAGTACAAAAAGTACAAAAAGCGAGCACAAAATACAATAACATGAATACAGAATACCACATACTACTAAAATAAATACACTAATTAAAAGTATTTACATTGACAGAAAATAAAGGGATGGTTTAGGTTAAAATAATCTAATCCCACTTTTTAAATCTGTCATGATTTGAATTGATTGGTAAAAGTATAAATTGAGTGTTATTTAAAACATGCACACATAAATATCATCATAACTTTAAGTTTGGGGTCCCAAAAAGAATTTCCCGCGACCCACGTGAGGGTCCCGACCCAGTGTTTGGGAACCAGCCTCGTCATCGGTGTCTCGTTGTGTTGGTGTTTCAGGGTCGGAGTGAATACCAGAGGAGCTTCGGCGTCTCCCGCTCCAGGAGCGCGTCTCCTCATCGCTGCCACCCAGTGGCCGGCCTACGCTCCGACCAGAACTGTGAGTTTTAAACAAAGATCAATAACGTCACATTATTGGCGTTATTATTCAATACTGGAGTACTTAAAACAAACTTGAATCATTTCCACATACACACGAATGGGAAACCGTTGAAAAAATGATCATAACCGAGCCCACTTTGGAGCTTCACAGTGTCGTCATAGTTTAACGTAGAGACGTGGTTGAAACTTCAAACGGGTCACAAGACTTGGGACTTTGGTCACCTAAATCAAAGTTTCGATACATATTACGGTTTTTAAACAATTGCAGAATAAGTTTTGTATTTTTTTAAGATTAGTGGCACACACAAGCTGATGTCTATGAAAATAATCACAAAAACTCTTCTCTTGCCCACAATTCCCAACCTACACAGACATTTTTTACATAAAAACGTTGCTATGGTTGTCGTCTAACCATGTGTGTTGTTTTCATTTTCATATAAATTGCATTTTTTTCTTAAAATCACCTAAAATCGCACCTAAAACCTCCCATTGCCTCCCATGTTAAAACTCAGCTTTGGAGTTTTTTAAAAATTCGAGACAAGGGTCATATTAAACCTGTCAATTCACAACCATTTTTCACAAATGTAAACGTGGGAGCTGCTGAAAGCCTCCCAACACTCACAAACCAAACATTTAATCTCTATCAACAGCCGTTCTTGAAATACGACTTTAAAACACATTGATTTATCCGTTTTTCACAGTTTTTGGACCATTTGAAACAGGTGTTTGGAAAGGGGAGGGGCTTGTACTCTCTTTTTTTTAAAGTTTTAAGGTTGATTCCTCAAAAATACTACTTTGTTTTGAAGGTCTGCCCAAATTGGCAGCAAGAATCTGACAAAAATAATAACTGACGTCCGTTAAAAAACTCTCTTATTGTCTCAGGCATCAGCAGAGAACCGGGTCTGCAGCGCCGCAGGAAGCTCAACCTTCACGGCCTCACTCGCTCCTGCTCGTCTCTGCTCGGTCCGTCACAGCCACAGCGCCCCCTACTTGAGCCGACCGCTCACAGAAATGGGCCCTCGGCGCCGCGTGTCGACGACAAGCGTAAGAAGAAGCTGCAAAAAAAAAGTTTGTTTTAGTTGAAAATTCGATGTGAAGTGTTTTCTTCTTCTTCTTCTTCTTCTTCTTCTTCTTCTTCGTCTTCAGCCTCGAACAGACGCTCCACTTCCCTCCAAACAGCTCCTCCTGCACCTCCTGCTGAACCCGAGGCTCCCTTACAGCCAGAGACCCCCACGGGACCGAGACCCGCTATGGAAGCAGAACCTCCTGGAGCAGAACCAGGATCAGCTGGAAAATCAGGTAAACACAGACTCAGAATATGTGGACACCATTTTTGTTTCTCAACCTGTGAGCGCCCCCTACAGCTGAGAACCAGCCTGAGGCTGCCAGTGGACAGTGGACACAAGGAAATGTTTTAGTTTGTAAAGCACTCACTCTCCCACACCAAAGCCCATAGAGAAAGTCAGTGATTTTAACATCACACACACACAGGAGCTGTTGATCCACTGCTGCCTCCATCACTAAGTTCAAATGTCTTATTTTGTCACGTCTGCATTAGAAATCCTCTGTTCAGATTCACCTCAGTGACACAGAGTGACCACACGAGGCAGCAGCAGACCAGCAGCTCCTCTGTCCTCGTGAGCTAAAATCACTGGTTTTCTCTATGGGGTTTGGTGTGGGAGAGTGAGCGGTTTACAACCTTCAGTTTCAGGCTGTTTGTCAGCAGCAGGGGGCGCCACAGCACAGCTGTGAATGTGTCAGTGCCTCATACAATTGCATTTGAAGAAAACCTGAACTATGCCTTTAAAGTAACACTTACCATATCTTTTAAAAAGCCTGAACTGTCTCTTTACTGATTAACATGATTTTAACTGTTCTGTTTCCTCAGCTAAGCCCCGCCCCACTCAGCCTGACAGCCAATCACAGCCCGACCGCCCTCTGACATCAGCAGCACCTGACGAACAGCGGCCGTCGGCCAGTCAGGTGAGCCGCCTCACACCCGTGTGTCACACAACACAACACAACACACGGTTTGATTGACGGGAAACTCCCCCCCCCCCCCGCCCCCTTGTGCCGCAGGAGGAGCACGCTCTGTGTTGGAGGGCGGGGCTTAGGTCTGCAGGTCAGAGGTTGGCAGGTCAGAGGTCAGAGTACCACAGGCAGTACAGCTCAAAGAAACCTGTGACCTCAGCTTCACCTTTACTGAGTGCAGAGAAGGTAAACTGCAGTTCAGCTCTGTGTCCACCAGGTGGAGGCAGAGTGTTCATTATGATGTTCTTCATGTGGCCGGTGATGATGTTGATGTTATGGCTGCTCTGACCTGTGACCTGTGACCTTTGACCCTGCAGGTGATGTACTCCAGCAGCAGGTCTGTCCCGCCCTTTAAGAAAAGCACAGTTCCCATGGAGACCGAGTATCGGCGCAGCTTCCAGGGCATGGCTCCTCCCACTGGGCCCCGCCTCCGGAAACATCTGGAATATCAGCGAATCCCATTGTTCCACACGTACATGGTGTGTGTATGTGTGTGTCTTTGTACGTGTGTGTGTCTTTGTATGTGTGTGTGTCTTTGTATGTGTGTGTATGTGTGAGAGAGTGTCTTTCTGCACGTGTGTGTGTGTGTGTGTCTTTGTACGTGTGTGTGTGTGTGTGGCTTTATATGTGTGTGTGTGTGAGAGAGTGTCTTTCTGCACGTGTGTGTGTGTGTGTGTGTGTCTTTGTATGTGTGTGTGTGTCTTTGTATGTGTGTGTGTGTGTGAGTGTCTTTGTATGTGTGTGTGTCTTTGTATGTGTGTGTCTTTGTATGTGTGTGTCTTTATGTGTGTGTATGTGTGAGAGAGTGTCTTTCTGCACGTGTGTGTGTGTGTGTGTCTTTGTATGTATGTGTGTGTGTGTGTGTGTCTTTATATGTGTGTGTGTGTGTGAGAGAGTGTCTTTCTGCACGTGTGTGTGTGTGTGTGTGTCTTTGTATGTGTGTGTGTGTGTCTTTGTATGTGTGTGTGTGAGTGTCTTTGTATGTGTGTGTGTGTGTGTGTGTGTCTTTGTATGTGTGTGAGTGTCTTTGTATGTGTGTGTGTGTGTGAGTGTCTTTGTATGTGTGTGTGTGTGTGTGTCTTTGTATGTGTGTGTGTGTGAGAGTGTCTTTCTGCACGTGTGTGTGTGTGTGTCTTTGTATGTGTGTGTGTGAGAGTGTCTTTCTGCACGTGTGTGTGTGTGTGTCTTTGTATGTGTGTGTGTGAGTGTCTTTCTGCACGTGTGTGTTTGCCCATTTGTATGATTTATGTATAAGAACGTTTTAAACATTTCAGATCAATAAAAAGAGGAGGGAGGAGTCTCATAAGAAGCACCGCCCTGCAGATGATGTCACGCCCCCTCCTCCTCAGGTGCAGAGACGACGCAGGTGTGTGTTTCTCTGTGTGTGTGTGTGTGTGTTACAGCGTGTCACAGTGTGTGACAGTGACTGTGTTCATGGCGTCGTCTGTGTGTCTGACAGGAAGTTGACAGAGTATCAGTCCAGCTTTCACTCTCCTCCTGACAGAACACCAGAGAAGGGCGGAGCCACGGACGGCCACGACCCTCAGGTTAGACTGTTGTGTGTGTGTGTGTGAGAGAGAGAGAAACTGACTAATGAAGCGTTGTTTCCCTGAAATAAAGCTCTGTGGTTTTACTGCTGACACTCAGTACTCAGGTTTTCCATCATGAGCAAAACACACACACTCTCTCTCTCTCTCTCTCTCTCTCACTCACTCACTCACTCACTCACTCACTCACTCACTCACTCACTCACACACACACACACACACACACACACACAACTGATTAATAAACTCCTTCATGCTGAATCTAAATCATTTGAAGACGTTTCTAAATTCACTCACTCTCTCACACAAAACGAAAATCAGTGATTTTAACATCACAGCACACAGGAGCTGCTGGTCTAATGCTGCCTCGTGTGGTCACTTTGTGTCACTGAGGTCAATCTGAACAAAGGATTTCAAACAAATTCATAACTGAACACGTTTGAACTGAGTGATGGAGGCAGCAGTGGATCAACAGCTCCTGTGTGTGTGTGTGTGTGTGTGTGTGTGTGTGACGTTAAAATCAGTGATTTTCTCTATGGGCTTTGGTGTGGGAGAGTGAGTGGTTTACAAACTTCAGTCTCACAGTGAGATAAAGACGTTCTGTAGATGTCGCAGATTTAAACTGATGCAAGTCTTTAGTTAAGTGGTTAAAATCGACAAAAAAAACAAACAAACCACAAAATGTTCTGAATGAAAACCTCAAGAAAAGATCAAAGTTCCAAATATGTCAATAAGACCTCGAGCGTCTCGTTTGCTGTCAGTTCTGGTAAATCCAGCAGTGACCTGACCTCGACCCCAGTCCAGATCCTGGTTTACCCCCGACCCGTTTTTTTCTAAAGCTGAACCTCTGTCTGAACCTGAAGCAAACCTCAGGTCTGTTGTGAGTCTGTTGTGAGTCTGTTGTGTGTCTGTTGTGAGTCTGTGAAATCTGCAGCATTTTAAACAACACTGAGTCACTGGAATGGAGAACAAGTCAATGTCATGATGTCACTTCCTGTAAACCTCTTCTCCATGACAACAGTCGTCATGGTGAAATGATATCAAAATTAAACAGACTTTTTTTTCTTTTTGTTTGTTTGTTTGTTTTTGGACACATAGTTACTTGGAGTGAAAGAAACACACATTTAGTTCCTCAACCAAAGACTCATTTAAGACTTTAATTATGAACAAGGCCTTTGCAAAAATCTCAATTTAACAGAAATGCATCACGATAATTATCAATATCGAGTTTTGTTGAGTTTGCGATGTTTTTCCGTCTCCAGGTGACGGCGCTGCGTCGGCAGGCCTCGTCGTATCGCTGCCGCGCCTGGGGCGCCAACTTCTCCAGAGGTCACCTGGGTCAACTGAGGTCGCAGCAAAACGCTCTGTGGGAGCCGGAGGACGCCACCGACTCTGACCCGACCTCTCCTCGGCTGACCTTTGACCTCTGCCAGGAACCAGACAGCCACAGTTCGCCCTGTGTGGAGGCCCTGGACCTGCACAGGTGTGTGTTTGTGTGTATGTGTTTTTTGTCTCTAAAATATCAAAAAAACTGTGTTTTTTGTGTCAAAATTGACAGAAAACTGTATTTTTTGTGTCCAAACTGACAAAAATCTGTATTTTTTGTGTCAAATTGACAGAAAACTGTTTTTTGTGTCAAATTGACAGAAAACTGTATTTTTTGGGTCAAAATTGACAGAAAACTGTATTTTGTGTGTAAATTGACAGAAAACTATTTTTTGTGTCTAAATTGACAGAAAACTATTTTTTGTGTGTACATTGACAGAAAACTGTGTTTTTTGGGTCTAAATTGACAGAAAACTATTTTTTGTGTCAAAATTGACAGAAAACTATTTTTTGTGTCAAAATTGACAGAAAACTGTGTTTTTTGGGTCTAAATTGACAGAAAACTGTGTTTTTTGGGTCTAAATTGACAGAAAACTATTTTTTGTGTCCAAACTGACAAAAATCTGTATTTTTTGTGTCAAATTGACAGAAAACTGTATTTTTTGGGTCAAAATTGACAGAAAACTGTATTTTTTGTGTCAAATTGACAGAAAACTGTTTTTTGTGTGTAAATTGACAGAAAACTATTTTTTGTGTCTAAATTGACAGAAAACTATTTTTTGTGTGTACATTGACAGAAAACTGTGTTTTTTGGGTCTAAATTGACAGAAAACTATTTTTTATGTCAAAATTGACAGAAAACGGTGTTTTTTGGGTCTAAATTGACAGAAAACGGTGTTTTTTGGGTCTAAATTGACAGAAAACGGTGTTTTTTGGGTCTAAATTGACAGAAAACTGTATTTTTTGGGTCTAAATTGACAGAAAACGGTGCTTTTGATGTGCTGTTGTCACTGATTTGATCGCTGCCACACACGTGTGTTTTCTCTCCACAGTGGCTCCAGTAAGATGTCGTCTGTCACGGGCTCAGGAGAAATAAACAACAACACAAACAAAAACATGCAAACAAAAGCACAAACACCTGTGAGTCCTCCAGCAGAACGACACACGGCGTGGGAGGAAGAAGAAGAAGAAGAAGAAGATACAGACGAGTGAGTTTCTCTCTTCACATTCTGTTCTTTAATGTGAACATTAAACACATTTTTACTTTTATAAATGAATGAATTCTTGGATTTAAAGCTGTAGTGTCTGTGTGTGTGTGTGTGTGTGTGTGCAGGGAGGAGGGAAGATTACCGACACCGGTGCTGAAGATGAGACCAGTTCAGAGAACTCACCATGACCTCACCACACCAACCACAGGTAAACACACACACACACACACGCACACAGACAGACACACAGACAGACACACACATGCACACAGAGAGTTCACATTTTAGTCCAAACATTAATCAGAGCCTCAGAAGACGAGCTCTTTTCACGGCGGCCATTTTGAGACATTTCAGCAGGAAAAGCACATTCAAGCAGTTTCAGGGAGTGAGTGAGTGAACACATGAATGAATGAATGACATCAGTTCATTTTCAGTCTGTTTGTTCTACAATATGGTTCTTGTCCTCTGTTTGTCCAGCAGGAGGCGCCATACTCGTGGGAAAACAGGTATGACATCATCAGATCCCTGTATGACATCATCGCTTCACTGTATGACATCATCGCGTCGCTGTATGACATCATCACATCACTGTATGACATCATCACGTCACTGTCTGCGTCTCCAGAGGTGTGGATCAGCTGTTTCCATGGCAACATGGCCGGACCCCGCAGTCAGGAAGATAGAGGCGTGGCCTGAGAATGACCACTCCCTCCGTCCATCACCCGGCCCCTCCCCTGACCACAAACTAGCCTCGAAACCAGTCGGGGTGAAACAAACTCCTCCTCCCCCCATGGCTCCGCCCCCTCTGGTCACTCCCGCACTGCATGGCATCCAAGGTAAACTGAGGAGCGCCGACTTCCAACACAACGGTGAGTGAATGACTGAATGAATGAGATAATTAATAAATAAATAAATCTATGAATTATTGATGAATGTGTGAATTACCAACCAAACCAACAAATGAATGAATGAACCAACAAACGGATTAATGAATGAGTGACGTGTCCCTGTCCTATCAGGTGAATGAATGAGCAGAAGAACACATGAATGACATGTCCCTGTCCTCTCAGGTGAATGAAAGAGCAGATGAACACATGAATGACATGTCCCTGTCCTCTCAGGTGAATGAATGAGCAGATGAACACATGAATGACATGTCCCTGTCCTCTCAGGTGAATGAATGAGCAGATGAACACATGAATGACATGTCCCTGTCCTCTCAGGTGAATGAATGAGCAGATGAACACATGAATGACATGTCCCTGTCCTCTCAGGTGATCTGGGTCTCAGGTTCAGGGAGCGTCCGTGTTCAGGTGGAGGTTTTGTCTCTGATGAAGGTAAAAAAACTATTTTTATTTACAAATGAAACTTTATTATTTTATATTATTGTCATTAACTCTCTCTCTCTCTCTCTCTCTCTCTCGCCCTCGTTGCCCAGACGACCGTCTCTCTGTGATGTCATGGCGTTCCGCAGCCTCGTTCTCCGCGGCGTCCGGTGTCCTGGAGCGCGCTCTCAAGAGACGGGAGAACTTCTGGGGGAAGAGATGACACCGCCCCCCTTGTCGCCATGGAAACAGTGTGTTTTTTGTAGAGAGTTTGAATAAATTAGTTTAATTATTTTAAATAGAGATCATTTTATTGTTTATTTTTATAGATGTAAAAAGAAGTTTTGTATTAGATGTTTTTTTTAAAAACAATGTAAAAGTTGTGTAATTTTTAGAATCAACTCGTGTTTGTTTGTTTGTTTGTTTACAAACTGATTTAAAAAATCACGAAACAAACAATTCTCAGTTTCGTAATTTTTCCTTAAAAACACAGCAAAAATTCAACAAATCTTCACCAGTTAACAGTAAAATTTGCAGTGGGTGTGTCCAACACGTGCTGCAGGAGACTTCGCAACAACACACGCTAATGTGGCCAAATCTTTTTCACCTAAAAATTTAAATCGTCTTTGTCGCGACACGTAAAATATTCCCCACTGAAAAAAACCTGCACAGAAGGAACTGTTTTTCATTCGTCCCGTTGAAGTGGTCGAACCGATGAAGAAATCGCGAATACCGCACACAAATAAAGAAACGGACGCGTTGGTTTATCAGGAATGGGCCCAGGATGGAACCATGAGGAACTCCAGAATCACATGAGTTTTTTTGTTGTTATTTTTTAGTAATCCTTGTAAATAATTTGCTTTGAACGCATTCAAATAGGATTAACTTGCTAAATATCACATAAAACCCTTCATTTTTTCACTATATTTATATCGTGAACCAGGACGCGTGGACATATCAAACTACCAACAACTGATAACAACAAAAGCTAACTATATTTATGACAAACAGTTAGCTCCGCCCCCTCCTCCTTCATGTCTGATACAACATTTAAGTTGTTTTATCGCAAGTTTTCTATTGTTGGTTTTAACGACGTGAATCTTTCAATTTCAAACATCCGTGACTCGAACGACCGAAGCTAATGTCACGCCCGCTATCGTACGCTCTCAAGAGTCGTGTTTGGCGTTAAAGTAGCGTGCTGCAACTTTGTTGTTTTTTTTACAATGTTTAAATCCACAGGTTTACGTCATTCAACTGGTAATTAACAGAAAACACACACACACAGATTAACCACTAAACTTTTCCCATTACACACACTAAACAAACACACACACACACAATGTTGAGCGTGAATTCCCCCTCGTAACAATATAACGACAAGAACAAACAAAAGTAAAGCCATGGTTACACCTGGACTCAAAGCTCCAGGTCAAAGGTCAGCACACCAAACACTTTTATTCACATTAATACACATAATATTTAACATTTAATAAACATTACGCTCAAAATACAGACATTAAAAGAACGACAGTTACATAAATTAGCCAAATTATATATAAAAAAAAATCCACAATAAATATAAATGTACGAGTATTTGAGAGATTTGAATGTCTTTTTATTATTTAACGTGACTTTTAGAGACAGAGTCACAGAAATATCGCAACTACACAAATTAAGTTAATATCAGGTTTAGATTGAAGAACTTTTTATTTAGAAGACGTTTAAATGAGTTAATTTATGCAATTTAGTAACAAGACTGGGAATAATTTGCTGGTAAAAAAACAAACAGTTTTAACCCAAAACTCAAAGTTAATCTGCAAATTTAGACCAAATTCTAATGGGTTATTTAAAAATGCTGGCTTTTGTTGAACTCATTAAAGGCAGAAAAAACCTTCCCTCTTCACCTGTGGTTACTTCCTCTCCGTCATGAAGTGGTTGCTCCACTTTTGATCTTCTTCGCGTGTCATGAGTAACATTTTTGCTTTTATGATGATTTGATTTACACAAAATAAATCAGCAAAAAAAAAAAAAACCTAACGGTGACAGTGGAAACAGTGGTGTCGTGTTAAAACAGCTTTGATCCTGTACCCCCCCACCACACACACACACACACACACACACACGTCACACAACAAGAAGGTAAGGGAAAAAGTCAGTTCATCATTTTACTAAGTGCAATGTTAAGTAATATCGGAAACAA
Source organism: Solea solea (assembly GCF_958295425.1). Taxonomy (NCBI): domain Eukaryota; kingdom Metazoa; phylum Chordata; class Actinopteri; order Pleuronectiformes; family Soleidae; genus Solea; species Solea solea. The sequence continues at coordinate 35,924,007 of NC_081136.1, forward strand.
CAGGGACAAAAACTGTTGAACCTAAAAAAAAAGTTTGAAAACTGTTGTTCTGCGAGAAATGTACATTCTCAATCCCAATTTTTAGTTCCTCTTCATTTTGTAAGTTTAGCGCCCGTCTAGAGTAAAATGTAAAAAAATCGTACATGAATAACGAAACTGGGGTTAGTTTTTATGACAGTTGGTTTATCGGAAAAAAGGACCCAGGGTAGAACCATGAGGAACTCCACAATGTTTCTGTTCGTCCAGCACTTTGTCGCAGTTTGACAACAGAACTTCTTGGTGCCATTACTGAATAGTCTGTATTCCCTTGAATGTCCATCAGGGGGCGAATCTACCGTTTGCTATGTAATGCTACAAAAACCTAAAGGTCTTAATCTAAATTTTTAGCACTTCTTTAAGACAGCATGGCGACCATTTTGTAAAAGAGAGTCTGATAGCTTAAACGTAAAAATCGGAACCAAATAAGGAAACTGGGGTTTATGAGAGATCGGAAAAGGACTCCAGAATTTTTCTGTTTGTTTCTTTAAATATATATACATCTCAATCTTAATCTTTTTTTAGCTCTTCTTCAATGCAGCACAGTGGCCATTTTGTAAATGATGTTACATTTCTAACATTAACACACTTCCCCCGTCAGTCCTAATGCTCTCAGTAAGCTCCACCCCCTTGCTTCTATCCCAGCACCACCCTCTCATCTAAATATGTTTTCTTCTGATTTAAAACAAAACCTGTTATGGCACTGAACTTCAAAACCTGATTTTTTTTCTGGGGTTCCTCAAGGTTCAATGCTGGGACCATTTTTTTTAATAAATCCTTCAAATAAAAAAACCTGTCATTATTTTCTTCTAGGTTCGAGCTTCGTGATGGACGTTAACATGGTTGTCAGACAGATTAAAGATTAAATTCCTGTTTTTTGTAAATAATCCGAGCTGCTTTTTTTATTTCAGTATTTTAATGTCGCTTCATCAACAGAATAATTTCTTTCCTCTATTGCAGAAAATCTGAAACTAGTGATTGAGACATTAACTTATCAGGAAAATTATCTTGAGTTCTTTTCGCAACTGGCAGAGTAGCCCCCTGGTGGCACACTGCTATTACTGATATCCAATTCTATCACTGATAGGAAAAGTCAAAATCAAAAAAACATCTTGTTGTATAGTCGAAAAGACCACTAACCAGGGGATAATTTAGGGGGCGGGGCTATGGAGTGATTGACAGCAGGTGTTAGGCACATCCTCTCAATCTCAGTAAATTCCATCCCTCGCTTCAGTCTCAGCTTCCAGGTGCAACGAACCCATGATGAATTTGGACAAACCAGAGAGAGGTCATCACTCTGGAGTTCCTCAGGGTTCCATTCTGGGCCCGTTTTTTTTTTTTTAACGCCAGTTTCCCCGTAATTCTTAACGTTTTTTTCTGGTTCAATGACGACATCTACAGGCATCGCAATTATTTTAATCTGCAGATATAATAATTGTTATTATTTATAATAAAAAGTGAGATTAACGTGGATTAGTAGTTTGGGATTTTTCATTAGTTTTGAAAAAATGGATTTTGTCAATGTTTAGTTTTTGTGTTAATTTTAGTTGATTAGTATTTGCCAGGTGCAAGACTCAAAAAGGTCATAATATGTCATCTTCATAAGAACCCAAAAGGTTTATTTATTAATGAAATTTGTTTTGTTTGTTTTTATTTTATTTCTTCAGTTTAAATATTCATTATTTGCTCAGTTTGCAATAACCTCGACTGCCTGGAGTATTTCTGGCAATTCTTTACGTCCCTTTTGTCGTTCAATGTACAGAACAAGTCCAGCGTGACATCGTTTCTCCGCGTGAGGGAACTTTATTTACACGCACACACCCGGACAATAGAAGAGGAAGTGATGTCACAGGAGGAGAACAAAACGCTGCTTTTTGCAAATTTGATGACAAACGTTTATTTTGTCGTCACACTTTGACTTAAAGTTAATTTCCTCTTTGTGTAAGTGACAGTAAACACACACACACACACACACACACAATGATGACCTGTGTGTGTGTGTGTGTGTGTGTTGGGGTTTTTCTGCTGGTTATTTGTCCTACATTTCTGCAGAGGGGGCGGAGGATGGATGAGTATAAAGAGAGACGGGTCGCCGAGACGACTTCACACAACCTCTGCTCACACAGGTGAGCGCACACACACACACACACACAGACACACACACACACACGCACACACACACACACACTGATCAATGTTTCTTTGACTCATCGTCTGTTTCTCTTTCTTCAGGTTAAAACTTCTTCAAACTTTTCTCGCTCCCTCGCCTCTCACAAAGATGAAGCTCGACCTGGTTGCCATGGTTACCTCCTCCTCAACCTCCATTCGCTCAGTGACCACCAAGCTCCTCCCCCTCCTCCTGCCGCTGCTGCTGATTGGTTGGTTGGAGCAGGCGGCGGCTCATCCTGCGGACCGAGCGCTGAGTCCACCGCTGCGGAGCGGGGAAACGTACACGGCTGTTCATGAAGTGTCCAGACATGTGAGTGTCCAACTAACTAACTAACCAACTAACTAACTTACTCATTTGTAGACTTTACTTTGTATGTAACTGACGACTAACCAGTTTACTTACTCAGTTGTTTAAGGAGTTAACTGGTGTAGTCGCTTTGCTTAATAAATGTGCTAACTTAGTGAGTTTATTCGTCAACTAGTTTAGGTAGTGAATGTACTCATTTGCATACACAAATTCAGTTCAGTTCACTTATTTACTAGTTTACTTTGTAACTAACGAACTAACTATCATTAAGTTTTGTTATTTACTCACTTAGTTGAGTTATTTACCCAGTTTAATATTAACTTTTAACTTATTACGTCAACTTACTAACGTACTTAATTATTGAGTGTCAAACTAAGTTTACCCATTTACAAGTTTACTTTGTGAGTTCAGCCAACTAACTCCCAAACTCAGTAAGTTCACTTATTTACTAGTTTCACTAACTCACAAACTCAGTACGTTTACTTATTTACTAGTTTAACTAACTCACAAACTCAGTAAGTTTACTTATTTACAAGTTTAACTAACTAACTAAATAGAGTTTACACAAGTTTAGGCTTGTGTGGTTAACGCCTCTCTCTCTCTCAGGCTCAGAGTTTGGAGAAAGACGACGACTCCAGCGTCAGACTCCACGCCCGCATCGGCGCCGACCAGGTAGGCTCCTCCCCCCCACGTCGTTATCCACCACTGTGACGCTCACCATAAACCTACCCTCTGACCTCTGACCTCTGTGACTCCTCCCCCCTCCTCAGGACCACATGAAGGTCTGCTGCCTCCACGCCAACATCCTCAACTATTACCTGACCAACATCCTGTGTCACCGTCACGAGCAACATCCCAAGATGCTGCGCGTGAAGATCGACCTGAGCCGAGTCAGCGACGACCTGCAGGCGCACGGCTGTGTGAGTGTGTGTGTGTGTGTGTGTGTGTGTGTTGTGTTTTCACACGTGTGTCGCCGCCGCCGCCGCCGTCGTTGTGGTCGATCTTATCTTTGTGTGGTGAAGAGAAAGCGAGCACAGATTAAACTGATTAAATCTCTCTCTCTCTGCAGAATGTGACTCACTACCACGATCATCATCACGCCGTGGAGTTTCGCAGGAAACTCGCAAGTGTAAGTTTTTACAAATTCAGCCTCTGACCCCGCCCACCAAACCCCAGAGAGACAATCAGTGATTTTAGCTGCGGGGACACAGGAGCTGCTGGTCGACTGCTGCCTCGTGTGGTCACTTTGTGTCACTGACGTTAATCTGAACGAAGGATTTCAAAAGCCGAACTTTACAAAATAAGACATTTGAAGTTAGTGATGGAGGCAGCAGTGGATCAACGACTCCTGTGAACTCCTGTGTGCTGTGACGGTAAAATCCCTGGTTTTCTCTGTGGGCTTTGGTGTGGGAGAGTGAGCGCTTCACAAACCAGCTTCACGTTTGTTTTTTACGTTAAAGAAAACAAACAAAAATGTTTGTGTATTTTACGTTTGAGTCGTTTTCTCATCCCTCGCTCTCTCTCTCTTTGTTTCAGATGGAGGGCGAGCGAGGCATCAACAAAGCCGTGGGCGAGATCGACATCCTGTTTACGTATTTGTCCGATTACTGCGTCCACAACAAGAACAACACCGCTAACGCCGCTAACGCCGCCGCGCTCTGACGCCGCTAGCGTTGTTTTTATTTATTTTTATACGTCGACTTTCATACTTTAATTTATTCACTTATTTAAATTAACAACATATTTAACATTTTTTTTTAAATATTTATAGACAAAGTTATTGATCGATTTATTGATCAGAGTTTGAATAAGCGATCACTTTGTTATCGGTTATTGATCTTGTTGCCATTTTATGGCCGTGTCAGTGTTACAGTGTTGATGATGTCACAGACTGTGTTTGCCACCGTCACCTGGGTATCAATAAAGTTTGCTTTGAATATGAAAGTTAAACGAGCAGTACTGTGTTTTTTTATGAAAATATTTAAAGAATCTTTTTTTTCAGAATTTATTTTACAAAATATAGAAAATATGAATAAATTATGAAATGAAATTGAAAAAATGTCCTCCTCCCCTCACCTCCTTGTCTCACCTCCTTCCCTCACCTCCTTGTCTCACCTCCTTCCCTCACCTCCTTGTCTCACCTCCTCTTCTCCTCTGATGTGTTTGACCTCAGTGACCTTTGACCTCACGATGACAGATCAGTGATGCGTTTAATGACCTTAATGAAAATAGGAGTTACTTTGAAGAGTTGAATCGATGTTTTTAGACAAATTTAAACTGCACTTTTTATTAATGTTTAATTTATTTATAATTTATTAATGAACAGATAAACTGTTGATTCTCTAAATGAGAAACGTGTGCGTCGGCGTTTTCTGAACAGGAAACAGGAACTGAGCGAGAGTTCGTCGTCGTGGGTGTCGACGTTTTGATTTGAGTCACAGTTTTTTTTCGTGACCTTTAATAAACGGAGAAAACGTTTGTTTGTGAAACTCTTTATTTGAATGTTGTTTTTGCTAAACTACACTCGTAAAAGTGTGATTTTAAATAAACTCACAGTGAAGTAAATAAAGACCTTGTTGAATAAAGTGATAAATCGCTCAGTAAATGTTAAAATAATTTGATTTAATTAAAGTTGAACTTTAGTGACGTTAACTTTGATTTAGATTAAATGAAATATAAGTGAGAAAGTTACATTTAGACTTGTTAAAATGTCATTTTATATCATTAAAGTCTACTTATTTAAGTTACATTCAATTTGAATCTAATCTAATCTTCATATATGTGTATATATACACACATATATGTTTATATATATAAATATATATATGTGTATATGTATGTATATATATATGTGTATATATGTATATATATATACATATATGTGTATATGTATGTATATATATATACATGTATATATGTGTATATATATATACACACATATATGTTTATATATATAAATATATATATGTGTGTATATATATACATACACATATATGTGTATATGTATGTATATATGTGTATATATGTATATATATACACATATATACATATATGTGTATATGTATGTATATATATATACATGTATATATGTGTATATATATATACACATATACACACATATATGTATATATATACACATACTCCGTCTGTGGAGACACTCCAAAGACACAGACAAGTGTCAATATGAATGAAATCAGTTGTAATTATTGATTTGATCAGTTTAGATCTTATCTATGATATTATCTGTCTCTCTCACACACACACGCGCACACACACACTCACACTCACACACACACACGCACACACGCACACTCACTCACACACACACGCACGCACACACACACACACTGAAACCAAACCTTCATGTTTAAAGTAGGTAAGTAGGTTTTAATGGAGCTGTGGTTTCTGCTTTATAGGTCAGTGTGTGTGTGTGTGTGTGTGTGTGTGTGTGTGAGTGTGTGCGCGCGTGTGTGCGTGTGTGAGTGTGTGTGTGTGTGTGTGTGTGTGTGTAAATGTGCTCAGTCAGTCTTGGAAAGTCGAACGAGAAAGACTTGATTGTGTTCGTTTCCATGGAAACCAGCGACCAAACTCTCAGCCTCATTTAGATTACATTGTTTATTAAATTGTGTTTCAGAGCGTGATGTCACTTTCTGCAGCTCCACTTAGACTCCCCCCCCCCCCCCCCCCCCGTGATCATCGTAAATGAACATCTTGAGTATAATCTGATTATAATCTGACAGACAGACAGACGACTTTATTAATCCCTTTGGGAGGTTCCCTCTGGGGAATAAAAAAAAAAAATCGCATTATAATCTGAGTAAAGAGTGTCTTAATCTGAATATTAATTAATAAGGATACACAGAATATGTGTATCCTTATCTCCTCACCTCCTTATCTCCCCTCAGCTCCTCACTTCCTCACCTCCTCCTTTACTTACCTCCTTATTGTACTTCCTACCGCACCTCCTTATGTCCTCACTTCCTCATCTTACCTCCTTATCTCCTCACCTCCTACTTTAATTACCTCCCTATTTTACTCCTTACCTCACCTACTTATCTCCCCTCTACTCCTCACTTCCTCATCTTACCTCCTTATCTCATTGTCCTTGCCTCCTTATCTCACCTAATCATCTCCTCACCTCCTTATCTCCTTATCTCTTCATCTACTCACAAATATGTTTATAATTGAATCATCGTGATTAATAATATCAGATGAAACACGCACGCGCGCGCACTGTGTGAACCTCCTCTACCTGTGTGACGTCATCAGAGGGGATTTCCCACACAGGTAACACCAGGAAGTAAATGTGTGTGTGTGTGTGTGTGTGTGTGTGTGATAAGGATCTATTTTAAGCCTTTGTTGTTTTCTTTGCGGAAACTGAACAGAGAGAAAAGACCACGCGGCCACGTCACGTTCAGGGAAGTCGGACATTTATAGACACAGTGTTGTTCCTCTTGTCTGTAAACGGTGACATTATGTAATAACAGTGCGTATTAATGAATGAATGAACGTCCTGTGGGGTAAACAGAAGATAAAACAAGCTTAGGTTACAGCCACAGCCCTGGTTTAAACCTGCAATTATATTTGTTTATATGTTTGTATGCACCATTTTACATTATAAATAAATAATAAGTATGCCGAAATAAACACCAGCAGTTTTTCTTTATGGTGCACTCATGGATGTACACACACCTGTCACTGTTTACCTATAATACGGAAGAAAACCTAAAAATGTAATTATTCTCAATCAGGTTCTGCGATTACTAAAAAAAAAAAAACGTTTCCCCATGGCTTTTAAACAGATTTATTTCCAAATGTACCATCCTATTAAACAATTAATTTAAAGTAATTGTACAATATTTTAGGGAAGTAGTTATTCTTTGAGTTTTATTTATTTATTATTTAACTACATATCCCATAATTAGAAGCTTTGGCGAACGTAAACAGGAAGTGCAGGTATGCTAACTGTGGAATCAGAGCGCAGGTGTTAGCCCCGTTTTTTTTAGCCGATATTGTTCATAATTGTTCAAATTGGCGTCATTAAACATACGCCGAATTATTTATAATGTGTTTATTTTTGAATTGTACTCATGTGTGTACGGTTACGTGTCACTGCATTAATGAGGCCTTGAAGAAAACGTAAAAACGCGAGGATTCTCAGGCAGGTTCTGCAGTTTCATGTTTCTGGGACTCCACGAGGGGATTTGTGGACGTTTAGAATGGATGGACATCGGACATGTGGACACATGGTGACGCCGACGGACAGAGTAAGACACAATGAATCTAAAAATGTGTGTATCGTGCACGACTGCTCACATACGGCTGAGTTATGTGGCGTGTTGTCGCAAATTGCAGTAAATGAGCAGGGCCTGGCTCTTTGAACAGGGGCCTCCATGAAATGTTTAAAGCAATTAATATTCCTATAATTATGTCAATTAAATTTGTCGATATATGTAGTTTATATGTAGCATTACAACATTGTCCACCTGCCCTGTGATGATTCAGTCGTTTCTATTATTCTCTTGATGATGAAATGATAAACTCTCCATTATAACTCACTGATGATGTAATGAGTTTCTTATGAAGGTGTGTTCCCACTTTTTTTCCAGTTTTATGCAATTTTGAGCTTCAAATGACTGAAATTAAAACACAGTCAATTAGGGATCATCCTAAAAATGCTGCGTAACAGTAAGTACAGTTCCAGGCTACTGTCATTTATGAACTAGCATTTGTCCAAAATTCTTGTTTAACCTCCGTCTGAATCCTAATAATGGCAGTCAGAAGTGAAGCCGCTGAAGTCGGGCGTAAAACGATCCTGGGAAACTTGGGCAGGTTTTTCCACGTCCCCGTGAGAACGACGACCTATGAAATGTGTAAATTTCCAGCCTGTACTTTCAGTTGTTCTCTGTTTGTTTTCAACTTTTCACCCTGCATTCCTGAAACGCCACTGATTAACTGAGACAATGGAGGAAAATCCACCGACACAGACACACAGGCATCATTAATGTACACATGTATTACACCAGAGGTAACCAGGAGAATACAGTGTGAACCAGAGCCGTTGCTGTTTGTGGGTCAAACAGCAGCTGCTCACTCATTGTTTCCCTGAAGTTAACCTACATTCATCCGACCGATGTCTTCACCACAGACCCGAGGAAAAAACCTGCCGACACGTTAACTGACACTGATGTTTTTACTCAACAAACAATCAAACACACTCACTCATCTAAAAATGACCACTCAACCACTCAAAATGGCTGACTCTCTGTTTTGGCGAGTAGTTTCACCCAGCTAATGCTAATGCTAATGCTAATGCCAAAACCCAACACACAGTTCTCGGGTTTGCGTTGCTACATTAGCATACTTCTGTCTATCTGTTATTAAGCTATTTAGCATCTATCTATCTTTTTAAGCCCATTAGCTTCTATCTATATAGCGTATTGGCCATCTATCTAGCTATTTTTAAGCTAATCTATCGATCTAGTTTCTTGCTAACTTTTCTGTCCTAAAGCATGAAAAATATACGTCGTTCTCGCGGTAGCTATAGCAAAGAGCTAGCTTTTTTGCTATCTTATCACATCTCGCAACTGTCACTGTGCACGGCTAAGTCGCTGTGGAATGTTAATGCGTTAGCAGTTAAAACTCAAAAACACGAAAGGTATTTTTATTTCTACGACGTCGTTTTTGTTTATCTTTTTTGTATGTGCGTTCTTCATCATCATCATCATCATCATCATCATCATCTACATCTTCCTCATCTTCTCTGTGGTGCTGACCTGCTGACATCTGCTCGTTTGTTATCTGGGTCGGACGACGACGACGACTCGGCACTTTCTGCAAACCTGCTGAGTCACCGTTTCCTTTTCAGAGTCCCAACCTAGTTTTATCTCACCACAGGATCGAAACACCAAAAACCAGGTTTTACACAAACACACATCGTCGACACCGCCGCTGTGGTGTGTGACGACTCAGCAGAGAGACGAGGACCGAGGAGACGAGGGGACACGAGGAGAGGAAAAGAAAAAACAAGGAAAGGACACAAGGAAATGTGATGGAGATGAATAGTGGAGGAAAGGAGGAAGAGGACGATGGAGAACTGGGAAAAGAAGAAGAAGAGTGGACGGGAAGGAAAAAAGGATGGAAGGATGAGAGAAATTATGACGGGAGGAAAAGGAGGTAAAGAAAGGAGGCCACTAGGAAAGGAGAAGGAGAGAGGCAAGAGAGGAAAGAAAGAAAAGAGGAAGAAAACAGAAGAGCAGACGTGAGGAAGGAGAGAAGGAAGGAAGAGGAAAAAATAAGGGAAGTAAAAAAGGAGTTAAGTGTGAAAAAGAGGAAAACGGAAGAAGGGAAGGAGAGTGAAGGTGAAGAAATGAGGAAATGTGACAAAAGACAGGAGAAAAGAGGGGAATGTGATACGTGAAGAAAGGGAACAAAGGGAAGAGGAGGAGAGAAAGAGGAGGTAACATCAGACGAGATAATCTGGAAACTTGCAGGAATGAGTCAGTGATGAGAGGGAAGTTTTGAGAGAGGAGAAGAAAACAGGGAAGAGAAGAAGAAGAGGAGGTGAAGAGGGGGAGTGGTGAAGGAGGAGGAGAGGAGGTATAAATGCAGCACAGCAGTGAAGCTGCTGCACTTTTTTCAACATGTTTGTCGTCCGCTCGTCCTCCCTCTCTCTCCTCCTCCTCCTCCTCCTCCTCCTCTCCTCCATCAGCAGCCTCGTTGCCGTGGCAACGGCTCGGCAGAGTCCCGCCTGCCCGCAGGCGATCCCCGCAGCGCTGATCCGAGATCTGTGGAACAAGACGTCTGCGCTGATCAATAAACTGCCGGTAAGATCAATAACATTATTGACTCTGATCAATCAATACATCAGTTTAATGATGATCAATCTAATTGATGATTATTTTTCCGTTTCCATAAAGTTCTGAACGACTGTGCTGATAAATATTGATCACTTTTATTGATAAACTCATTGATCAGTTTCAGTCATCGTAACTGTTCAATAAAACCGTTGTATATTGATATGTCGCGATGATACACGTTATTGATGACGTATTTGTCGCATAAAAACATTGATCGTACAGTTTGATTCCGATCAATATGTCAATAATCGTGTGTAAAATGATCAATTCATTCTGAACATTACTAATATTATTTTGTATATTATAAGATTTTGTTTTTGATTATTTTTCATGGTATTGATCCGTTTATGGATCGTGTCACAGAGGAGAATCACTTCCTTCAAAATAAAAGTCCATATTGACGAGTAAAATGAAGAAAAAAAAGGTGAAATTCCACTTTTCACAGGAAGTGAATGTTTGAAAAAGATCAAAGAGTTTCTGAGCGAAAACACATCAAACACTTTTACTGAGAAAGTGTAAAAAAATCACATTAAAGGACTTTTTTACTGACGAATGAAAACCATACAATATGAAATATTCCCTCAAAACGTGTGAAATGTTACGTAAAAATTTTTTATTAAAAAAAGCACTCATTTATGTAAATTTTTTTTTAGATTTTCTCTCATAACGCGTCGTCATGTTTTTTTACATTTGCAGAAAGAAGAAAACTCCTCCAGACGAAAGAGGCTGCTGCCCAAGTTCTGCACCAGATGTCCCACGGTCAGTGAACGCATCAAACAAAAGTCTTCACAGAAGTGAATATTTTTGGTCGTTCCCGGTGAACCTCAGTCTCCAGTCTTAAGATCTGATACTTTACCTCCACCATGGCTGTGGAGGTAAACGCACACACACATACATGCGAGCTCCCAGAATGCACCACAAACGTGAAGTGAACTGGTCAAACCAGCTGTTTCCAGCACAAGTGTCTGGATTTTTTTAGGAGGAAGTGTTTTTAGAGCCGAGGAGATTCCCTCTGATTAATGTTTGATCCTGCGAGGCGTTCAATGTCTGCAGGACAAATCATGTTATTATTTAGGCGCCGCCCCCCCCCCCCCCCCCCCATAAAATTAATGAAAAACTTATCTGCTGTACTTCATTTGCGTGCTAATTTCTTCGCATGGTAACAATTGCAGCTAAGGTGGTAAACATTAGCATGTTAGCATGAGCTACTTCACTCTAGGACCAAAGTGGTGGATGGACAGTGACCAGTGTTAGTATGCTAACAATCAAAGCTTAGGTGCTAACGTTACACCTTTCTAAACATTAGCATGTTAGCATGAGATATATCAATCTAGGACCAGGGTGGTGGACGGACACTGACTAACATGGACATATATATATATATAACATATAACAGTATATGTTTCAGAACATGTTAGCAAGATATGGTTTCTTTTAATTCTGGAGCAAAGTGGTTGCTTTTATATGCTAACACTGTAAGCTAACCTGATAACTATTACATCTGATGAACATTAGCATGTTAGCATGAGATATTTCAATCTGGAGTCTGGACAGCTGCTGTTGTCATGCTAATGCTGTGCGCTAAGATGGCAAACATGGTAATATTACACCTGGTTTACATTAGCATTACAGCAGAAGTGGCGTGTAGTGGCTGCTGTTAGCATTGCTAACAAGGTAACCTAAGATAACATTACACTCCCTCAACATTAGCATGTTAGCATGACATATTTCAGTCTGGGCTATTAGCAGCTGAGGCTAACAATGGCTAACATGCGTGTCCCCTCCTCCTCAGCATGCGATTGGCTGGCTGGAGGTGAGGGAGGTGATTGACATGTACCAGAGGAGTGTCTTCAGCAGGGACTTCATCCAGAAGCTCCTCCCCCTTCACTACGAGGACCTGCTGTTCCGACTGCAGTTCACACTGCAGCACTGTGTGAGTACACAACTGTGAACACACACTGTGTGTTTGTGCTGTCTACACTGTAAAAAACAACAATAACTACACTGTAAAAGAATTACTGTACTTTGTTCAGGTTTCTTCTGTCAAGCCTTCAAAATGGTTCAAACTCGTCAAGAAACTGGAAAGGAAAATGAAAAAGGTAAAGAAATCGCTTCTGCTGCAAACTCTCACTCTCCCACACCAAAGCCCACAGAGAAAATCAGTGATTTTAACATCACACACACAGGAGTTGTTGATCCACTGCTGCCTCCATCACTAAGTTCTGATGTCTTATTTTGTCACTTCGGCTTTAAAAATCCTGCATTTGGATTGACCTCAGTGACACAAAGTGACCACACGAGGCAGCAGTAGACCAGCAGCTCCTGTGTCCCCGCCAGCTAAAATCACTGGTTTTCTCTATGGGCTTTGGTGTGGGAGAGTGAGTGGTTTACAAAACTTCAGTTTCCTGTTGGAAAAGTCTGTCTCACAGTGAGATAAAGACGTGAAACATCGCACTAACCTTACCTGACTAAACTATTTAATTGTAATCAATACTCTTGATCGATAAAGATATCAGAATTGACGGTGACTGTTTGTCGTCCTGCAGAGACGACATGAATCGGCTGTGAAGGCCGTTGGAGAGTTCACGTACGTCCTCCGGTGGATCGATGAACTGGCCAATATTTGACCTATTATTATTTTCTTTTTTTTACATAAACATCAGTGTTTATTTAGTATTTTGTCGGATTTCAAACGTCCACTTGAACTATCTATTTATAAGTTTTTGCTTTATTTCATTCAGTGCATGTTTTAAAAAAAAAAACAACTAGAAACAGTGAAGCTTTTTAAATGTGTTTTTTCTTTTACCTCTGCACCTTTTATTTAACAAAAATAAGTTATTTTTCCAGCAAATATTTATAATATTTGTGTTCAAAGAGTATTTTTATAATATATTGAACTGAAAAAAATTATATAAAAGACGGCGTTTTATATGAAGTAATGTAGCTGTTTATTTATATGGGAAAAAGTGAAATAAACTACTTTTTTTGGTCCATGTCACTGTTCAGCTGTGTTTATTTTGAGCATTTGTCGCCCTCTGCTGGTCGGGAAGTGGTAATACAACAAGTGTTGGAGTTTTTATTTCATCACTGGGAGAGAAAAGAAGAGAAGACAAGAAAAACGAGAGGAAACGAAAAGATTAGAGGGAAGAAAACAAAGGACGAAAGTGGAGGAAAAGCGCTTCAGGATTAAAGGAACACTTCGCCCAAAAGCAAAACTGAGTCACGGCGGAAACTCTTCATCATGAGCCGTCCCCGAAACTCGCAGTGAGAGCTCCGCCCCCGCGTGCTGACATCGTCATCATTTCTCGTTTCTGTTCATGACCTTTTACATCGCGACTTGTAGTTTGCAGTCAGTGGTGACGACATGCAAAGTTTGTGGTTCGGCGCCGAGCTCCGACTTTTTATTTTATTTATTTATTTATTTATTGTATCAATTAATTGTCTTTTTTTCACTTTTTGAGCAAACGTTTTAGGGCCGAATCTTGGGAGTTGGGAACGGACGAAGCTGTAGACCGCAGAGGACGTCGTCGTTCACTACAGAAGCTCCGAAAAAAAGGGGACTAACCACACCCTGGCGTGCAAAAGGCGGGGCTTAACGCAACGTTGCGACGGAGACGCTACTTCCAGCAGCTTTTGTATACATACAAAATGGAGGCCAGCTAAGAGCAGCTTTTCCGATTCGACCGTTGCTTCCAGTTTCCTTGTTTTAGTGAACTTTTGAGGGCCTTGCGTACCGAGGCATTTTCATCCACGTCTGTTGGCCACGCCCCTTGAGAGACCCTATTAGCGTTAGCCATGCTAGGCTAAATACGACTCATTTTACAGGAATTCTAGTTTTAAAAAAAAACAAAAAAAAAAACAACGCATTATACACATGTTGTGTTCCCGCTAGCCGTGCAGCAGGCTTCCATCCATACAGACTCCGCCCTCCCCAGATTACCGTGGTGGTGGTGAAACTATATGAACTTGGTAGTTTTTGCCTTGTAATCAGGGTTCATGGATATTTTCTCAAGGGCAAATTCAAGCACCTTTTTTTGACACATTTAGTCGTTTCCTCCCGTTTCATGTTGTCATACCTCGTGCAGATGAACCCCTGAGTCAAGAGAGACGATGGCAAACGGGTTAAAACACAAAGGAATGAAGTATAAGGAATAAAATAGTGCAATATTTATACTGTGTGTGTGTGTGTGTGTGTACATATATATACACATATATACATCTTATTGTTTTTAGTCGTTAGAATTGTTGCTTGAAATCTTCATGTTTGACAGTTTGCTGCGTCTTCAGGGTCAGAAGTCAGAGGTGATGCTGGCAGAGTGAACCTCCACCAACCACAGAAGGATGTGGTGTGTGTGTGTGTGTGTGTGTGTGTCTGTGTGTGTGTGTCTGTGTGTGTTGACGTTGGCCCCCCTTTGGTTTTGACTTCTAGGAAAAGCACATACAGAGGAGAATGATTTCAAACGCAGGAGACAAGCATTTAATTCCACTACAACATTTACTTAGAAAGCCAACAGTCAGTGTGTGTGTGTGTGTGTGTGTGTGTGTGTGTGTGTGTGTGTCAGACTGGCACACATTTTTTTGATTCATCGTCAGAAACATTCAATCATTCTCTGCATCTCCACCACAGGAACTTCAATTCAATGATTCACGACTCCTTGGTTGTATCCAGGGTGTAATGATATCACCTTTTTTATGCAAATTCACCCACTCATTCATAACAGAGACAAATACTCTAAACACATATGTGTCATCGTCATTATTTTAGCAAATGTTTGTACTTTTTTCTTCACCAGAAAAGTTTCTATTTCACACATTTGATTCGCACGTAGGATAAAGATAACACTTGTGTTTCTCTGATGGTAAATAATCGATTATAAAATAGGTAATTTCATATATATTTTATTTAAAAGAACTACAATTGAGGAATATCAGGTGTTGGAATAGACGCATTCATTAATTGACTCTTTTTTAATGACAAATTTTCCACTTTCTTCCACTGCTAAAATAAAAATAAAATGTGTGTATATATGTGTGTGTATATATATATGTATATATACATACATATATGTATGTATGTATATATATATATATATATATATATATATATATATATATATATATATATATATATATGTGTATATATATACATAAATATGTATATATATATGTGTATATATATATACACATATAATGAAATAATTTGAGTAAGTAATTCTTGATTTTAGGCATAAAACACCAGGTAAAAAAAGCTTCATAAAAAGGAAAAACAACATCGGATCCAAATTGGAACCCTGTGGAACTCCAGCGGTAAACTCACCAGCAGATCAGTGATAAATGGGCTGGGCTAGCATGTCATTTCTGTTTTAACTTGGGTCCTTCAGTTTGGGTTTATTGGAGCGTTCCAGTTACACCGGAAGTCGGAACTGGGAGTGACGTCACCTACCAGTTCAGTTGACCGTGTTCCAGTTGAGTATGCAACTGTATCTTAGGATAGCCATTGTTAGCAATTACAACACGCATTATTTAAAATTGAATACTAAAATACTTTGTGTTTTTACTATTGCCGTGAGTGGCAGCCATCTTGGAATGTTTATGAGGTTGCCCTGACATTCCAAGTTAGAAATCCAACATTAGTGGCTAAATTTGGACTTTCGACTGCAACTGGATCGTACCATTATTTGCTTGCCTGATTTACAAAGTCTCAAAATGAGAAAAAGTCTTTTCTTTCTTTCTTGTAAAATCATTGAAGGAACTCAAAAAAACAGAATCCGAGTCTAAGTCTTAGTTTTGTTCCGGTTGTTGCCATGGTTACGCAGTCATTGTGACGAGTCATTTCAAGACGGAGGAGATATACATGACATACATTTATATTTATTTTTAACACGTCTGTGTGTGTGTGTGTGTAATTACATTCTTCATGCAACATTTGCATCTGGACTCTGAATGTCATGAGGTTGAACGGGGAATCCCTGGAGTTACAACGGTTCTACCTGCACCGATGAGTCAGGGTTTTGTTGAACGCCTTGTGGTGGTGTTTCCAGCAGCAGTGACGGTGAATCTGCTGCATTCACTCGACTTTCAGAGGTGAAACTCACTCATTCACCTCCACTGGTGACGGTTTCCACCTGTGCAGCAGGCGTCTCTGCCCACAGTGATGCACACATTTCTTCCTGCCGCTGTGGCAGGCCTGCACAGCATGTTCTAAAGAAAGTCGACTCATGACTCTTAATTCCATTGAATTTCCCGACTTAGACACAGGATATGATACAATTTCTGCATTGAAATGTCCATAAATGTCCGTTTTGCTTAAACATTTCAAAATACGTTTCCATCACTCTTTAAATCAACATAAAAATGTATTTATATTGAAGAAAACAAAGAACATTCAGCGCTACAGTCACACTTTGTATTGTCCATTGTTGAGTCAGTATCACGTCACTATAAGCATACAAAACAGTTTTGTTTGTATGTCAACATGTGATCACAAGTACGATCAATTCTCAGTTCATTATCTGTCATTTTCAAGTAAACATTTAATCGTAGATTAATTGACAGTTAGTTGCTTATCTAACTAGCTAGTAGTTGGGGAAACTACACCTGCAACTGTAAACGTGAGTCAGGACCATCTACTTAAACCCAAGGTCGCTGTACAAGAAAAAAAGAGCAGAACAAAAACACGAACCAAAAACAGATCAGGTGGTAAAAACCTGCAAGTGTTGCTCCAACATTGATTTAAAAGTTTCCAGAGTTGGTGAATAGCCAGAGGGAGTGAGTTTCAAAGGTCTAGAGCAACAACACTGAAGGCCCCTTTGCCTGCAGGTGTGGGGGATGGAGAGGAGACCGAGGTCAGCAGACTCGGAATCGGGTGGTGGAGGGTGTCAGTTTCAGGAGCCGAAGGATTCCCACCCTGCTTTTTTGCCGCCGATTTGGTCCTACTGACTTCATCGAACAATGACGAAGTGTGAAGCGGTTGGGATGAAGATCTAAATTTGGGGACCATGGTATTCAGGCAGGGGAGTTACTTCCCCGAGTGTCAGGGTCTTGTTCACGAGCAAGGGGAGTGTGGAGTGAGAGATTGCCCGGATGGACTGTTAAAGCGATCCGTTGTGGTGAAAAGGGAGTTGGTTTACTGGTCATTCTACATTCCAACCTCTCACTTTCGGGCCAGAACTGTGGGCGGCCGAAATGAGTTTCCTCCACAGGGTGTCTGGGCTCATCCTAAGAGATCAGATATCCGGGAGAGGCTTGGAGTCGAATCCCGCGGGCTCCTTGGGCATCTAGTCGGGATGCTTCCTGGACGTCTCCCTGGGTAAGTGTTTTGGCATGGCTGAGCGAGGGAGGCCCCGTGGGCAGACCCAGGACAAACTTGAGAGATTATCTCTCGGACGACCGGGGAAACACCTTGGTGTCCCACTGGCAGAACAGGTTGAGGTGGCTGAGGAAAGGAGTGTCTGGTTCTTGTTGTCCCTGCGACCCAGACCCAGATAACCGGTAGAGAACTTACAGTTGACAACAGTAGATCATCACTAGTAGACTTGTAGAGACTAGTACTAATAGAGGGTCAGAAATGGACTACCAAAATAAAGTGATACCAGTATAAGCAGAATACCAAATGATTCCCATGATCCCACAGTGCTTCATGACATCACGCTAGGTTTGTTGTCATTGTTTCGATGGAGAAATTTCCAGCTGCAGAAAGTACAATCAACAAGTTTAACGATAATGCTAAAGCTCAGGTCTTTCATTTTCTCGTGAAACCCTCGTCACAGCTTTAAACTGTATGTAAGCAATGGACAAAGTCTTCGGGTTGCAATACAAACTCCCCACAACCAGAACATCATTTACGGAAATTGGGGGGAGTAAAGGCCGCCATTTCGGTAGCACAGGAGCGCCAGAACATTTACAAACGCTCTTCTCCGAACAGTCATATCTGCACAGGAGGTTGAGTGGAGGGGAAGACAGCCCACCCTGTGGATGCTGTAGAAAAAAAGGTCAAAGAGGCCACTGTTTACTTTCACTCTGAGGGTGCACGGACCCCCACGGCTGCTGAAGTAGTTCAACCTACTTCTGCTGCACGAACACGCCTACTCACTCTAAAAAGGACTTGTGATGTGACCGATTTCATGCCAGGCCTATTTTTTCGGTTTCAGTCTTTGTGTTGCGCTAAGCTAAACATCCCGACAGCAGTCAACCGAAGCCGCTTTCCGTGAAAAATCCACGTAAAAAAATACCCGTAGTCCCTACAGTTTAAGACACCGAGCATTTTAGCTCAGTTTGAGAAGTAATCTGCGTCTTAACGTTCGTCCTGGTTGCTATACGTTTATTTGTCTAGTTTTTGTTGCACTCTCTGCTGCGTTCGCTCGCTCGTTTGCAGCTAGTGGCGAAACAAAACAAGATGAAAGGTCATTGTGAATGAAAGAGGTATATTCCGGTTCATACTCGGCTGGAGCAGCGGTTAGCGCTCTTTGCCTTTGCAGCAAGAAGACCCGGGTCCTTTCTGCATGGAGTTTGCATGTTTTCCCCGTGTGTGCAGCAGTTTTCTCCGGGTTCTTCTTCCCACAGTACAAAAACATGCAATATTGGGGATTAGGTAAATTGGACACTCTAGATTAACCGTAGGTGCG
Source organism: Solea solea (assembly GCF_958295425.1). Classification (NCBI taxonomy): domain Eukaryota; kingdom Metazoa; phylum Chordata; class Actinopteri; order Pleuronectiformes; family Soleidae; genus Solea; species Solea solea. The sequence continues at coordinate 35,943,002 of NC_081136.1, forward strand.
AGAGTGAGTGGTTGAATGGTTGTTTGTCTCTATTTGTGTCCCTGCGATGGTCTGGCGAACTGTCCAGGCCTGAGATTGGCTCAGCTCCCCCCACAACCCCACAAACAATTATACAGCTAACCCTCTGACCTTCTAAAACAAATCCTCAAAAAAGGACATAAAACATTTGTAAACACTTGTAAAGATGAGTTTTTAATACAAACAACAAGCAGTCCAAGTATTTCTACATTATTAGGGATTGAACTCTCATTAATCTGATCTATACCAGAATATGTATCAATGTATTCTGTACATGTGGGAAGTATTGTTATTTCCTGTTGAAAACAATTTACAAGGACTTTCCTTGATGTTATTTTACACTTTTAGTGGTTAAAACACAAGCCATTCCTCGTTTTAGTCAAGGAGCCCATCGTGTTTCCTCTCACCCTGGCTTTCAAAATAAGAGCTACTGACTCAGTTATTAGTTAAACTTACAAAATAAAGTACATGTTTTTATCTAACGTTTCGTTTCATTTGTCGATAAGTTAGACACGTCCACGCCTTGTTTTAAACGTTTTTCAACTTTGTCGGAGGTTAACGAGGGAAAACATCACGATTGTGAAATGATCGATAAAAACACTACCTTCACATCTTAATTTATGCACAAGTCTCAGTTTCAGTTAAGTTATAAGACAAATCCAGTGAATACACCTTAATTTTAGGGATAAAACACACAAAAAAAGCTGCAGTGTCACAAAAAGGACAAACAACATCGGATCCAAACTAGAGCCCTGTGGAACGCCAACGTTAAACCCACCAGCCTAAGTCTTTACTGCACGGAAATCGCTTCTTAAACTTTGCACGAAAACACAACTATTAAATCATTTATTCATGAACGTGTGGAATAGGGAAAAAAAATTAAAAAAGACATTTTCCCTTTTTTTGTGATGTTATTTTACGTTATCAAATTTCAGCCCAATTAACTAAATAATTAAGTAATTTTTGTCACAGACAACAACAATGCCACTAATCACCTTTAGAAATACATTTTAAAAGAAAATAAGTGATATATAATATCGTAAAAACCAACATGTAGACACATTAAACAATAAATCCATAAGAAATGAGTCAAAAGTGACACTTTTTTGTTTCATTTTTAATTTTTGTTAAATTTTTTGAGGTATGAATATGTATATTTGCACAAACAGAGACACATTCCTACGCTTTAGACATTTCTGCGTCATTTTTAATGAGGTTTTTTTCATGTAGTTAAAGGAGCCGTGCATGCAAAAGCTTCCATGCACAGAGGCTTGCATCTAAACATGCACACACACACACACACACACACACAAAGGTCTTTATAGTTTCATAAGGCTTAGATGAGGTTTAGATACAATCTATGAACCACAAACATAATTACTGGCACTAAAGTGTGCGCTGCTGCTGCAGCAACAGTGAAACTGTTCTTCGGCCACTCTGACCGGGGAGTCTCCACCTTTGTGTGTGTGTGTGTGTGCGTGCACATGCACGTGCTCAGTGAATGGGAGTGAATGGAAACCTGACCAGGGAGTCTCCTGTGTGTGCAGGTTTAGCATCAGCGCCGCAAGTTTTAGAGGAAAACTGTTGTCGATGCTGCTGTTTCTGGTGCTTCTGCTGAAAGCCCACAGACCACAGACGTATACACAACCACACACACACACACAGACACACACACACAGGGATACACACTGCCACACATATATATATATATGGGCCCACAGGTCAACAGAGACACTCCACCATCGCACTCTTCACACTCTCAGTCTCACTCTCGGACGAACGTCCTCCTCCTTGCCGGTTTCGTCTTCGTTCCTCGACACTTCTCTTCTCTTGTTGGACATGTCTCTGCGCTGTGGGACACTGGGTCTTCTGGTCTTACTGGGACTGGCACTGGCACTTGGGAGTCCACACCGCATCAAGCCCAGCGGCGAGAAGCAACCCTCGGAGTCCACCACGAATCTGCTGGTGAGTTTGCCTTCCGGCGTTCCCCAGGGCTGCGCTTTGGATCCGATGTCATTCTCCTTTAAAATGGTTTTATCCATCCTTAAAATACAGGTTTCATTGTAAGGATTCTGTCTTTAAGTAAAGAGGAACTGAGACTTTAGCTCACATTATAAGAGAAATTCAAATTCAATAAGAGATTATTGAATTTCCTCCGCGACTTCATACAGTGACTGCTGATTTTTTATTTTTTACCGTGGATTAACATTTAAGCATTCACACGGAAATGACAGATTATCATTATTACTCATGGTGATATGGGTGAGAGAAGAAAAATCACTGTGGTTGATTTCTGTCTTGTGGTTTTCATCTGTGCTGCAGAGATGCAGTGAAACCAGAGTCTGATTTCACACTTAATCTACTTTTCAAAATCCAGTAGTAGTAATCTAAGTAGAAATGAATGAATGCACAAGTACTGTACACATACATTTCATGACATCACTAAATTACTTTTATTGATATTATCATGTTTCAGTGACGGTTGGACATACATTTGCATTTCAGTGTTTTTAAGTCGAAACAAATAATAAGAAATCTGAACCAAATAATTTGTTTAAGAGCAAAGAAAGTTTATTTTTTCTTTTTTTTTTAATAATATATGAAATTATTTCCCGGAAAAATTTAAATCTCATCAAGTTATGTTTTTTTTTTTTTTAAATTGAAATATGTTTATTTATTTTTGTGTCTTTTCTTCATATTTTAAGATCCAACATTTGGACTTCTGGACTGGAGTGTAGTAGGGGGTGAAAATATGTGACAAACTTTGTCAGATCACAGTAAAACTTTGGTCAGATCGCGATTTTCGCAGGTTCTGATGAGCATGCAGCGTTTAGTGAGTTTTCGTGCACGACGAGGTCTTCAAACGTGCGATCAAAGACTCAGTTTAACTCAGATTCCTGTCGAATTGTGTTGAATTAAAGTCTTTTACTGATACTTTAACAGGAAAATAGTCAAATGCACTTAAGAATAGAATCAAATTCAACTCTCACATTGTTATTGATTTGTGTTCTTCCAGCATCTGAAGGAGCCGGAGGTCGGCAAAGAAGCTCTGTTCAAGTCTGTGGTCAGAGGCATCAACACGTCGTGTCAGGTACAAAATCACACAAACACACGTTTGTTTGTTTGTTTGTTTGTTTGTTTGTTGACAGTGATGAGGAACTTCTCAAACAAAATGTTTTTTTTAGGGGATTTAGATGACATCATTTTTTATTGTCAATAGCAATAGCAAGTTCCTTAGAATAAAAATTAGAGATAAATATAATTTTGAAAGTTGACATAGGTCATTTAAAAGTAGTGTATCGACCAATGTAGTTGTAAAAAAATAAACAAATAATAAATAAATAATCTAAAAACACAACTTAATCTGTTAAAGACAGAAAAAATAAACTCGCCCATAGAGAAAATCAGTGATTTTAACACCACAGCACACAGGAGTTGTTGATCCACTGCTGCCTCCATCACTGAGTTCAAATGTCTTATTTTTGTGTATTCGGCTTTTAAAATCTTTGTTCAGATTTAAATCAGTGACACAAAGTGACCACACGAGGCAGCAGTAGACCAGCAGCTCCTGTGTCCCCGTGAGCTAAAATCACTGATTTTCTCTTTGGGGTTTGGTGTGGGAGAGTGTTTGAAAAGTCTGTCTCACATTGAGACTAAAGCCTGATGAGACTTCAGTTAAATTGTCTGTCCTCCATCTTGTCCACAGAGAAAAGAGGACATCCAGGTGATGAACGCCACTCTGAGCGTCTACATGCATATCTTCTCCAGCATCCTGCACCACCACCACAGCAGAGGCACTGCAGCGCTGCTGGACACTCTGTCCGCCTCGGACCGGCACCAGGTGAAGCTGGAGGTGAAGGCTCTGCAGGAGAAGATGGAGAAGCTGAGGAGGAACCTGAGTGTGGAGAACCACAACACAGAGAACCTGCTGCGAGAACTCAGCAACATCCAGGTACTTGGACCTCTGACAGTGATGGACCTCTGACAGGTGTCTCTCACTCTGTATGTGTGTGTGTCCACATGACATGAATGAGGACGGTCTTCTGATCCTGTCTCATCTACTTTATCTTATCTTGTCCCCTCCTATCTCATCTTGTCTCCCCCATCTCATCTTGTCTCCTCCTATCTTATCTTGTCTCCCCCTATCTCATCTTGTCTCCTCCTATCTTATCTTGTCTCCTCCTATCTCATCTTGTCTCCTCCTATTTATCTTGTCTCCTCCTATCTCATCTTGTCTCCTTCTATTTATCTTGTCTCCTCCTATCTCATCTTGTCTCCCCCATCTCTTCTTGTCTCTCCTCCTATCTCATCTCGCCTTGTCTTGCTTTGTCTCATCTCCTGCTTCACTGCGGTGTGTTCTCATGTCTTCTGTTGTCCTATCAGAGGACGTGTCTGTCCTGACAGAGGACGTGTCTGTCCTGACTTTATTATTTGAACATAATGAATATTATATTGAAGTGAATCATGAAACGACATGAAAAGGTGTTTTATACAATTCTAGAGGATGTAGTGAACGAATGAACGAACGAATGAATGAATGAATAAATGAATGAATGAACCCTGATGTCTCATATCTTCTCTCTGTCTGTGCAGGTCGATGACCAGGTGAACCAGCGGAGGGCGCTGGCTGAGTTCCAGATGGTTTATCAGGCTGCGTCTCTGATCATGGACACGCCCACTAACTCTGACCAATAGGAATGCTGGGAAGTGTTCTCCATGACAACTAATCCTCTCTCATTAACATAATCTCAGTCCGGTGCTTGTTTGTTTCCATGACGTCACACTTTCATGTATTTATTGTTATTTATGGAGTAACTTCAGGTCAGAGTTTAATATAATTTAATTTAATTTAATTTAATCTTAATTTAACACATTTTTTATTTATGACTCGTTTATTTACATAATTTATTTTCTCATTATGGAACTGTCTTTGTTTGTTTTCTTTTCAATAAAAGCAGCAACAAACCAAGCTTTGAGTTTTTCATCATTTCCGACAACAGAGATTAACAGTAATCTGAAATCGTCTAATCTGGTCAAAAACCTTCTGTATATAAAATGCCAATAATCAATAATATAATCTGATGTTGTCTCGATAATCTCATATGAATAATCTCTAATATAAAACAATCTAATGTCATAAAATGTCAAATGCAAATTTGTAAATTATAGTTTTTAAATTTCCCTCTAAATAATCTAATCTAATCTGACACTGATTATAAAGGTGTGTGTGTGGCGACTGCGGGGTTTTTCCCTCACTGTAAAAAATTACTTCACTGAAACTTCACTTTCGTCCAAACGTTTAGAAAAACTGTATCATCTCATGTGACGTTTGAGTGTCAACGTCACGAAAAAAAAATCTTAAATTATGCATTTATATATATATATATGGTATTTATACAGCGGCTAAAAGTCCAATTTTACAGATTTACCCTAAATGTCTCACACGATGGACATCTATAAAACTGAAACTCACATTGAAGTTAAAATCTTAAAAAAAACCCTTAAAATTATTCTTTTTTTAAAAACGTACCAATGTCCCAGAAATGCGCCATATGCTAATGAAGTAAATGTACAAGTGTCCGCTAAATCTCACACGAAGGACGTCTACAAAACTAAAATTCACAGGTGTTACCTGAACGCCTCACGGGCAAAAACAAATATTTATTGACGTGTCGTGAACGCCTCTCGTACCTCAGCAGCCAATCACAGCGCCGCAGGTGTTTCGCAGCACGCGCTCAACTGGCGGACGTGTTTGAGGACGGCGCCGTTTCTTCTGCTGAGTTCAGGGTTCAGAGCGCGTCGCTCCGCCGCCATGTTCGTGAAATCAGCAGGTCACGTGAGTAACTCTGGCACGAGCCACCATGACTCAGCGTTTTTAAGCTAGTCTGGTGACACACAAGCGAATAAAGGAAAGTTTTGTGTTTTTTCGCAGAATAATTCCATAAACTGTGGTTGTTTGAGGTACTGCACCAAGAACAAGACATTTAAAAACGGAAGTTAAAGTAAATTTACACATTTCGTTGACTTGAATATACTTCAAAAGTACAAATACACTAAAAATAGCAGCCTGGCCTCAGAGATAAACAGTTTTATGCCACTTAAAAAAGAGTCAGTTTAAGTCTACGATATCTTAAGAACACATTTCACGTCTTTATCTCACTGTGAGACAGACTTTTACAACAGGAAACTGAAGTTTGTAAAGAACTCACTCTCCCACACCAAAGCCCATAGAGAAAACCAGTGATTTTAACATCACACACACACAGGAGTTGTTGATCCACTGCTGCCTCCATCACTAAGTTCAAATGTCTTATTTTGTCACTTCGGCATTTAAAATCCTACATTTGGATTAACTTTAGTGACACAAAGTGACCACACGAGGCAGCAGTAGACCAGCAGCTCCCGTGTCCCTGTGAGCTAAAATCACTAATTTTCTCTATGGGGTTTGGTGTGAAGTGTTAGAACTCATCATTATTTACGTGCTGTAGCTTGTAGTTCGCCCTGTTGTCCAGCAGAGGGCAGTACTTTGACCTACAGCACGTTTTTTTGACCTAATCTTTGTGATGTCATGTGACCGGAAACGTGGAAGTTGTCGTTGGAACGTTTTGGATATAAAACTTTTAAAATTTCCTTAACTAGTGTCTATATCTATATTATATTTTGACTAACTGGTTTGTGTTTAATGATCATTTTTGTTCGGTTGTTGTTGTTGTTGTTGTTTTTTTTTTTAACTTTGAGTGATTTTGTAAACAAACATGAATTTATTGATTTATTTATAGTCAATGATGATTGTTTACAGTAATATTTTATTTTGTCTCTTCAGCTGAAATTTTGTGAAAATTTCACACTGGTGTCTGAAGAGAAACTAATGTGAATTCCCTCAAAACCTGTGAAACCTCTTCCTGTGTGTGTGTGTGTGTGTGTGTGTATGTATGTGTGTGTATGTGTGTGTATGTGTGGGGGATACCCATGTGTTTAACACTTGTCTCCTTCCTGTTTTCTGTTGTCTGTTGTTGATCCAGAGTAAAAAATGGTTACTTTGACATTTAATTATTACTCATTTAGAAAACGTTTGTGTGTGTGTGTGTGTGTGTGTGTACACGTCATATACTTTCACATTCCTGCTGTTTGCTTGTTTTTAAACGAACAATTTCCAATGGATTTCATGTGGCCCTCCAAACAATATCAAGTTGTAACGAGTCATTTCTATATGTTTTTATTTTTAAATGAATAGATTAATTTTGCATCAGAAATATGTTTTTATTTTTTTTTTATTGTTGCATATTAAAACAACCACTTATATTTTAAAATGATCCAAATCCAACTTTATTTGTAAAGCATGTTAAAACACAGAGGACCAAAGTGCTGTACAGAATAATGGATAAAAGACAGAAAAGCTCACACGAGGCAATAGAGTACATATACAAAAAGGAATTAATATTAATATTGATGATAGGAGCTCATAACGACTAACTGTTGCTTTTACCAAAACCGTTGGGCTTTATTTTTTTTACTTTACTGGCCTCGACTGACCACACGAGACTGTCAGGGGCCCACAGCTCATTTGAGTTTGAGACCCCTGCTTTAGAGTAACTTCATTTGTTAATTAAAATATCGATATTTGCCCTGGTGTAGCGATTATGCACGAGGAAAGACAACAATGTATTTGTGACTTTATTTTAAATAACTTACTGGTTGATGACGCACACACACACACACACACAGACAGACAAACCCTTTCATTTACAATAAAACATGTCTCTGCAGCTCAAACACTTTCACTTTCCGTTTGTAGTTTGACGAGAACAGATTCTTTTCAAACTCCTCACACCTCGGGGTCTCTTCATGACATCATGACACTTCCTGTTGTCGTCTTTACTGAAACATGACAGATGAATGAATGAATGAATGAATGAAATGCCTCCGTTTGCACTAATGAGTCAAACCGCTCCGTAATTGTCCTGAAATGGTGTCGCAGACGTCAATAAAAACATTTCTTCTTCTGTAGAACACGGCGGCCATTTTGTACATCATAGTTGCTGCGTTCCATTTGTAGTCGGAACTCGGATTTTAGGATTTTTATCGCACCCAACAATGGCGGACGCCACGCTGCCATTTTCTTTAGCAGCACCCACCGTCACACCTTAGAGTAAATAACAAAAATAACTTTCATTTACATGTGAACGACGCCTCCTAAAGTCGGATTTTCAACTTAGAAAACCCGACATGACGTCGCCCGTCGAGTTCACCACACTCCAGAAGTCGCAAATGTATCTCAGGCTAGCCATCGCGAGCGTTACTGGCCAATAACAAAGCGCTAAAGAGCGCAGTATTTTACACAAACGCAGAAACAGTGCTGCGACGCGGTTTTACCGTGTTTAAAATCTGGGAATTGAATTCAAAATCCGAGGTCAATGATCTCAGAAATTCTGAGTTCTGACTACAAACGGAATCTAGCGTAAACCCCTTAAGTAGTAGTTTAGGCCGGAATCACCAGAATTTTTTTTTCCTCTTTAGATGTCGGAAATGTAAACGGCATAGCCAATCGTTAGCAATGCCGGTCGATAACGAAGCGCTACGTGGTATTTTGTGCACACACAAAAACAATCATCTTGGAAATTCTGAGTTACAAATGGAATGAAGCGTAAATCCCTAAACTGGGAAATGTATAAAACTGTGCCCAAAAAATCTTTTTGTGACTCACTCACTCTCCCACACCAAAGCCCAGAGAGAAAACCAGGGATTTTAACATCACACACACAGGAGTTGTTGATCCACTGCTGCCTCCATCACTAAGTTCAAATGTCTTATTTTGTCACTTTGGCTTTTGAAATCCTACATTTGGATTAACTTTATTGACACAAAGTGACCACACAAGGCAGCAGTAGACCAGCAGCTCCTGTGTGTGTGTGTGTGTGTGTGTGTGTGAGCTTAAATCACTGATTTTCTCTATGGAGTTTGGTGTGGGAGAGTTCCTTGTGTCCTCGTTCATATCTTACACTGGTTCTAGTAACTAACTATAGTAGCTATAGTTAGAATAATATCGGGCGTGAAACCACGACGCTTAAATAAAACCAGTCATGTGACATTTCTGTCTACAAATGGAGAAATTGGGGAATGTTCCTCTTTTTTTTTCTTTCTGATGAAACCACGGAGGCGACGCTGAGCTCATCGTTCGTAATCGTTTCCGTGAAGGAGAAGTCGAGTTGAGACGGGTTCTGACTTCCGCCGCAGGCCGCGTCGCTCCATGAACGCCGCCGAGGAAAGCTGATTTTCCCGGCACCGGGAACGTCCAGAATTCCCGCCACACACTCTGGAGTCCCGGATCTGGGGGGAGAGGGGGATGGGGGGGGGGGGGGGGGGGGTTATGGCGCTGGCACCAGGCTTGAAGCTGATGTGTGACGAGTGGGAGACCCCTCACCCGCTATGAAGTTTGGTGAAGGAAACCACAGTTCACACCTCGATCATCTCTGCTTCGCACCTTCTCTCTCTCCCCTCTCGCTGTGCGTGTCTATGTCTCTCTGCCGCTTTGCCTCACTTGCCCTCTGAGATATAAATGAAAGCTTCAAACACTTATGAGACAACCCCTGTGAAAGAGACACACGGCTGTCACTGCGTCTGTCGCTGCGTCTGTCGCTGCGTCTGTCTCTGCGTCTGTCACTGCGTCTGTCGCTGCGTCTGTCACTGCGTCTGTCACTGCGTCTGTCCGTCAGTCAGGGAGGTCTTGACCCGTCCGACACTTCAGGAAACCGTACCGTGAAGAACCGCGACATGTTGGCGTCGGCGGCGAGGACAGTGGTGTGTCTGTCCCTGTGTCTGTGTGTGTGTCAGGTCAGAGGCTCGCACATCCCGTCCAAGATGAACCGGACCCTCCAGAACCTGCTGCAGTACTATGTGAGTACGAACACTGCGAGTACAGCGAGTACAGCGAGTACCGCGGCCGCTGATACTGTGAGTACTGCGGGTGTAACAGTTAGTGCGAGACCTGTACCTCTGTTAGTTAAACCTGTGCTTTTGTGTTTTTGTTGCCCCGCGGTTTCTGTTTCCTCCTGCTGCTGTTTCTCACCACACACACACACACACACACACACACACACACACACACACACATGCACACACATGCACACACACACACACATGCACACACATGCACACACTTTCAATGTTCACGTCTTTATCTCACTGTGAGACAGACTTTTCCAACAGGAAACTGAAGTTTGTGAACATCTCACTCTCCCACACCAAAGCCCATAGAGAAAACTAGTGATTTTAGCTCACAGGGACACAGGAGCTGCTGCTCTGCTGCTGCCTCGTGTGGTGACTTTGTGTCACTGAGGTCAATCTGAACAAAGGACTTCAAAAGCCGAAGTGACAAATGAACACATGTGAACTCAGTGATGGAGGCAGCAGTGGATCAACAGCTCCTGTGTGATGTGACGTTAAAATCACTGGTTTTCTCTATGGGCTTTGGTGTGGGAGAGTGAGTGCTTTACAAACTTCAGTTTCTGGTTGGAAAAGTCCGTCTCACAGTGAAATAAAGACGTCAAACTTGTTCTTAAGACGTCGTAGACTTAATTTGATGTAGATTTTATTCGCTAAGGGTTTTGTTAAGGGGAAATCTGATCTTTTTTTTTTCTTGTGTTTGTGCAGGCGGTCATTTTAAGTGTCAGAATCTGCCATAAAACACTTAAATAAACCTGAATTATCCCTTAATTACCACTTAATACATGCAAATATAAATTTCACAACATCCAAGTCATTATTGAGTCAGTCCGGCTTGACCTCACACACTTAAGTGTAATTGTGCGGTCCGATCGTTCTTGAACGCGCCGTAAAGTTTCACGACTGTTTGATTGTTGTTTTGTTTTAAAACCTGAACAAAAACAAAAGTTTTGAGTTTTAAAAACCTGTTTTCTCATCTTTTTTTTCATTTAGAAAATTCAACCTAAAGACAGATTCTCCGGGAAACCCGTGTTCGCCAGAGAGCCGCTCTACAGCAGGATGGAGGTAAATCACGACGTTTATGCTCCACATCAAATATTCTGTCAATTATGGTCTTTATTAGAAGTTTGGTCCATAAAATGTCTGAATAATTCAGTTTTAACAAAGAAACCAGAAAAGATGCTGAAAAATGACATTTATTGAAGTTTAACACCGGAGAGAGGAAACGGTTGTCAAGTTTCCTGAAGTCGAAGTTAATTCAGACCAAACTGTTGTCTTCAATTTCAAATTCGTTCTATTTTTAGCGACTAAAATAACGTTTTATTTGAGGTTATTGTGAATTTTTGTAATGATGTAATCAGCACTGAAGAATCCGAGGGTTTTTCCCTGTTCTTTAAATTCTTCTCTCAGTGACTCATCTCATGTTTAATCCACTTCATCATAATTTCAAAACATGACTCAATATCTTCATTTAATCCCTGATTAAAAAAACCCTGATGATGATGTCACGTAGCTGGATTGTTTTGACCTTTGACCTGTGCCTTGGATCCACGATACGGACACATTATAGGAACTTTGTCGTCGCGTTTCTCCGTCAGCGAGCGTCATTTCCTCTCAGGCCCACTCTGCAGCTGCTTTTAGCTCCTGTGAGGCGGGCGTGGGCGGGGCCAGGGGGACGGGGGGGGGGGGGCTCCAGACCACACCACACCAAACCACACAGTTTGTTTCCACTGTGTGAAAAGTTTTCACCAAGAACGAGACGGTTGAGAAGTTTGACACTTTTGCAGGGAAATGAAAACTGTTAAATCAAAAATAATCCAAAAGAACTGACGCGTAGGCGGCGGCATTACCTGAGTAGTTTGCGCCCCCTGGTGGCAGATTAACAAAAAAGTCTCCCACACCAAACCCCATAGAGAAAATCAGTGTCAAGAGTGAGTTAACAAAGACACAAACTTCAAATGGTAAAAAATAAAAGTAAGAAGTCACGCAGGTTTTATGAAGTCTTTTTTTTTCCTCTTTAACACGATCCCTTAAATAAACCGCGTCTGTTTTTCTTTTGCCAGATAAAGCACTTGTTTATGAGCAGCGTTTTGGAGACGTACGAGAAGCTGATTGGTCAGATGTTGAAGCAGCTGCCGACACCGACTCCCCTGACCGCCGCCGCCGCCGCCGCCACGCCCGGGTCCCCGAGCGTGGACGTGAGGGCGGAGCTAAACTACATCTTACACAAGGTCAAGGACCTGAGGAAACACCGCTACCAGGAGCAGAGTGAACTGGTGCAGCATCTGCAGAGCCTCGGACGCATCCAGGTACTGACCCTCACAGCGCCCTCTGCTGTCGGGCCTCTGCTCAACACCAGAGCTGTGAGAAAATATCCAGACACGCAAACATCGCGATATTTAATCGCATGAGCTCGATGGAAATTTTGACCTTAAAGAGATTTAAGGTCAACTTACACGTGATAAAAGAGATTTTATCACGTCTAAGTTTAAGTTTAATTCCATGATTAGCAGCTACTTTCATTAGGATGAAAGTAGCTATAATCGCGATAATCGTCTAACTAAAGAATTAAAAGTGCTACGTTCTCTTTGCGACGTTCCAGCATTTTTCTTTAGTCCGTTCTTTAGTCATTCCTGTGATGAGCGCCACCGTGAGTTGCCGCGACACAATGACACTTTCTCGTCAAATGTGTTTTGAAACACGATATTTTTAACGTTAAAATTAAGATATTTATTTCCGATGTTTATCACATACATATTTTCTGTAACAATATTTTTGGCCCCGCCTCCCCCAATGACATCACAAACTTTTTTCTTTCTCTCTCCACCAGATGGATAACTTTGTCGTGCAGAGCAAAGCATTGTGGGAGCTGCCGTGGCTCTACGAGCAGGCTAGCTCGCTGTCTAATGAAGTCAAGATGCAGAGGAGGAGGCGCCGGCGCCGGCGGCAAGCGCAGAGGGTCAAAGCTCCGCCCAGAGTATGAGACGTGAAGACAACGGCCACTAAAAAATAACACAAAAATGTTTTTTTTTAAGCACATTCTTAATAATTAATTGACATAAAATGAGATTACTGCATAATCAATCCTGTCATTAGCTGGAATAATCTGTCATTTGTCCTGTTGTTGAGCTGAAATGTATGTAATTTAACTCTGTAATTTGTTTAATTTATTTAATTTAATTTAATGTATTTTTATTTTGTTGTATAATCACCTGGAAACACTTGATATATATAAAATATAAAGATGGAGAAAAGGATGATACTTGAAAAAAAAAACAAAAAACATATTTTTATATTATAAAGATAGTCTTTTAATTAAAAAATAAGTATTTTTTTAATGTTGTTGAACCAAGTAAACTTTCCCAGTGACTGAAACGACCTCCTTCACTGTGCTCTGATTGGTGGAGGAGAGAGAAGGTGGGCAGTGCCAGGCTGACAGTATATATATTGATTTGTATTCGACTGTTGTGATTTTAAGTATTTATTTTTTGATATTTATTATTGTGTATGTATTATTATTATTATTATTATTATTATTATTATGATCATTTCATTGAAACAAGAATTAAACAGATTGAACCTCATGTGTAACGCTTTACCCGTCTGGTTATTTCCTTTAACGACTCTCCGCTCTTTGTTTACGCTTCGTTAAAAAGATATTTCTCGAACTCTTTGATTGAAAACAAAGTCAAGATGGAAGCGTTTCTGCAAAACAGTCGCTCTGACGACTTAGTTTTTTCTTGTTGTTAAACTCTGTGACGCACACGTGGGTGTCGTCGGCGCAACGTATGATCACAATGTTCCGTATAATTCACAGTTTGAAAAATGTAAAAAATGAAAGCGGCCCCACGGCTGTGCTTTGGGGTTCTCCAGACAAGAGCTGCAAGTACGGATTAGTCCATTAATCTGACGATATTTATTATTTTTATGGATTTATAGTATTATTGGTGAAATAAATCTGTTACTAAATGAATCATCAGTTATTTTAATAATCGATTACTCAGTTTAAAAGTGATTTTCCAGTTTCTGAAATGTGAATATTTTCTGGTTCTTCTTTAAAATGGATTCATTTTGAGGTTTGTGGACACAAACGAGACGTTTGACAGACACTGATGGACGTTTCCTGGTGTTTTATAGACTGAAAGACTTGTCGATTAATCGGGAAATCGATCGTCACGTGAATAGATCTTGAATAAAATCTTTAGCAGTATAATCGTTGCAGCCCTGATTCATACCTTAACGAGCAAAATTTACATTTAAGGACATTTAAAGACCTTTAATGTCAAATATCTGACATATTTCACTTCCTGGTTAAAGGTGCATTTGTTCATTCAGACAAAAAACTGAATCCATTATCTACAACAAACTTAACTGTTGTTAAATGTGAATATTGTCTTGGGTAAGCTAACCCTAACCTTCTGCTGTATAATGGAAACTTTTTACAGTTTTTTTGTCTCTAAACAACATTGTTGTTGAAATAAGTGACATTTGTGTGAGTTTGAAGTCCTTGTTTGAGTCGTCGTGTGTTTTTGTGCTTGTGCAGCAGCTCAGACCCTGAACCTGTGACTGTGATGTCACTTCTTGTAAACCATGCGTTGCTTTCTTTTACAGTAACTTGTAGCCTTTACCCACAATGCACCAGTGTGTGTGTGAGTGACTTCTAAGAATCTGAGCTGTGCTTTCCCACAGCAGCTGAAGATGCATGTGTGTGTGTGTGTGTGTGTGTGGTCAGTAAATAGTCTTAAAGGAAACTTACAAAAAAAAGTTGTTTTTAATGTAAACTTTACTGTTAAGTGTCGTGTGTGTGTGTGTGTGTGTGCGCATATGTGTGTATATATATATGTGTGTGTTGAAAAATAAATTTTGCACCGTTGTCATGCTTCAAAATGCATAAAGAAGAAATGTGAGTGAGACAAAAAAAACATTTGAGTTAGCGATTTATTGCAAACAACCATTAAAGTGAAATAGAATGTTCATCAGCTGATCAAAAGTTTAAGAGCAAAAAAACCCAGAAGTAGAAATAAAATGTTCAAAAAAGACTCGGTAATGACGAGCTACGTCATTCTTGG
>NC_081136.1:35963030-35999444 GCF_958295425.1 Solea solea
CACAGGGACACAGGAGCTGCCTTTCTACTGCTGCCTCATGTGGTCACTTTGTGTCACTGGGGTAAATCTGAATGAAGGATTTTAAATGCCGAATTAACAAAATAAGACATTTGAACTTAGTTATAGAGTTAGCAGTGGATCAACAACTCCTGTGTGCTGGGATGTTAAAATCACTAATTTTCTCTATGGACTTTGGTGTGGGAGAGTGAGTGATTCACAAAAAGACACAAACTGTGGTGTTTAACAGCAGTTGCCTCTTATTGTCATATAAACAACAGCAGAAACATTTGTGGAATGGCTACAAATATTGTTGAAAGAATTATAAATAAAACACATTTCTAAACATATGATTTCCGATTGTGAACATATATGTGTTCGCACGCAGAAAGAACGATACACACGACGAACAATAAAACTGTTTTATTCATAATAATAATTAATAATTTTTCCACCACAAGAAAATTTAACAAAGGCTCACTAGAAAAGTGTTGACGTCTGTGTTCTGTACAGTACTTTGTAAAACTGTCCTCAGCGTGGCACAGCAGCTCATTCAACCCCACAAAAACTTTATTCAAACACTTTTCATATTTACAGATAAAATCCACGATTTAACGCAGCTGTTTAAACATCACAAAACAAAAAAAAAAATGTAGTGTGGCTTTCACGCTAACAGTGGCTGACCTCCAGCTGAGGAGATCTCCCGACGGAGGCTAAATGGCTAACAAGGTAGCGGGCTAGCTAGGGCACAGCTGCTTCCACACATGCTACATGAGTGGTCAGTTATACCACAATTCATGTTCCTGTCTGTTAATATCTCTAAAAAAAGAAACAAACAAAAACGTAACACGCTCATCTCGTTCTGCTTCTTCGCTGATGACCTCGCGTGGCTAGCATTAGCTAGTTTTTCGTTAAAAGGAATGCACTTTGGTTTGGATTCAACCAAATGCCCTGGGTGTTCGTCACAACAACAACAACAGTATAATAATCTGTAATAATCTGAGGTACTGACATGAAAAAACCCAACCACATTAATGCTAATTCTAACAGCCCGCACAAGCTCAAACTGTGAGGAGCTCGACGTGGATGTAGCATTTAGGTAAAAATTTGCTACTAGCAGCCAGTTATCAGTAGGCTAGTGTTAGCTTCACGTGGACAAATTTAAAAAAAAAAAAAGTCAGTGCAGCAGCTAGCGTCTTAGCTGTCAATCGGCTAGTGTTAGCTTAGCCCTGTCGTCAGCAGGCGCCACCTATGTTTTTTACCCAGAGGCGAGGGGGGCGACAGTTTGGCTGATATGTGTCTACGTTTGTGCAGCCATGTTCTACGAGCCCCCCCCCAACGACCACACCCACCATCACCCCACCAACACACACACACACACACAATGTCAGTAGAGTTTGAAGCTACAGTCTGTGATTGGTGCATTTTTATCCTGCTTCTGTAAACGCGAACATGAGATTCCATTTCTGCCACATTTGGCTACGAAATTGTAAAAATTGTGAAATAAAAATATGAAATGAGACAAAGTCAAACGTCGGAGTCTGAAAATAGTGCGTCCACAACAAATATGACACAAATATTCTATAACAAAATCAAATTAAAATTCTAATATAGTAAAAAAAAGTGAAGTATTTTCTCTTGCAAATAACGTGGAAAAAATACGCCAGCCCCACGCCTCTAAGTCGCAATACTTTTTTTTTTGCATATTTGGATCCGGAGTTATGATAACGGGCACTTGATTCATATTCACTCAACAGAAACCTGAGAAGTGTTGGCGCCATCTGGTGGTGACAGCTAATAAAAGCTAAATAATGGTTATTCACTTGTAGATGGAGCAACAAGAAGAAAATGTACTGTAACAACAGAAGAATTTTGTTGTTTAATATTTAATATTTAAAGGGTTTTTGACTGTTGGGAAACCGTGGCACATTCCACTTGTCATCAGAATTCGGAATTTTCAAGTTGTTTCTTTTTTTAAGTTTAAGTGAGTCAGCGAATATATGTACGCTGACTGAGTCAGAACATTTTTTTTTGGTGCATTCCAGTTAGTTGGAAGTCGGAAATTTCCAACCAAAACACTCTCCATAATTTGGATTTCTAACTCCGTAACTCAACGTGAACAATGGCTAGTGTGAGATACTTTGCTTTTCCGACTTATAAACTGGAAAGTGGAGGCGGTGGTGAAGCCACTCCCATTTCTGACTTTCTAGACAAAACTTGTAAATACTTGCTGAATCATCGCCCATGCTATTGTTTTTCTGTGGCTAACTCCTCCCACAATAATCGTCCGATTTTGACCGTAAAGGGCATCAACGCTAGTCCACAGCTTTTCACATTAGTTGTCGGAGTTTCCGAAATATCTGAAATGATCTAAGATGCTAAAGATGATGCTAATGATGCTGTTTGGCGGAACTTTCCATCGGGATGACTTTCACCAAAGTTAGTGTTTGTTGCTATGACATCAACACTAAATGTGTGTGTGTGGGCGTGTTCTGGGTGGGCGTGGCATGGCGAGATACTGAAGGCACAAAGTTACGACTCAGCACTCCTCACTTTAAAAAAACAACAAAAAAACGTAAGAAAAACTTTAAAAACACAATCAACAAACCAATCAAATCTTTAGAAAACAAACACAAACATCAGAGAGGACTGCCCCCCCCGCACGTTCGCCTCCTCCAAGAGGGGGCGGAGCTTCCCCTGAGATGGGCGGAGCAGGTAGTGTCTGTGTTGTACGTTAGAAGTTCCTTCTGTGCGTCGCATCTTTGTCACCGCCCTGCGATCTTCTTCATCTTCCTCGTCGTCGTCGTCACTGCGTGGCCCGATTATCGGGGTGCGTTAAGATACGTTAGCGTGTTTTTTTATGTGTTCGTGTGAGGGAACAAGCTTTTCAAAAACATCGCACATACCCACATTCAAGTATACGATATAAACGGCACACGATCGTAAATATTTAGATTAATAAATATCAATTAAAGTGTACTCAATAAATAAGAAGCATCTTTTAAACAACCCTACCCTCCTCGCTCCAATCACACGGATTGATCTTTAATACTAAACTGATCAACACTGATTGATCAGAGTTCCTATAACTGGTCATTTTGATATTTCACACGTTGGCTCAAATCTACGATATCTTAGGAACATGTTTTACGTCTTTATCTCAGCGCTAAGTGAAGTTTGTAAACCACTCACTCTCCCACACCAAACCCCATAGAGAAAATCAGTGATTTTGGCTCGCGGGGACACAGAAGCTGCTGGTCTACTGCTGCCTCGTGTGGTCACGTCTCAACGATCTCAACGATGGATTTCAAACGCCAAAGTCACAAAATAAGACATTTGAACTTATTGATGGAAGCAGCAGTGGATCAACAACTGTGTGCTGTGACGTTAAAATCACTGATTTTCTCAATGGAGTTTGGTGTGAGTATGAAAAACAGTTTAACGGTGAGATTTTTTTTTTTTTTTTTTTAAATAGCGTAGAACGGAGTACGTGTTCTTTACTTGGTATGGACTCGTGTGCGTGTGACCAGTGTGGAAATTAAAATCTTGGTTCAACGTCTAGCAGAACCAGAAGGTTAGGTCTCTATAAACGGCAAACCTCTTCAGACCAACAGTGCAGTAATGCAGTGCTACAGTCTTTGGTCCTAAAATATGACTCCGGACTCACGTTTCTCCACACGGAGCCTGTGTGTGTGTGTGTGTGTGATAATTTGAGGCAGCTGAGCTCAAGTTACAGTAAAGTTGAAGAACTCTTAAACTCCCAAAACTTAACAGTCGTCTAAACAATACAACTGTGCTATGATGAGACTTCTCTGTGCCTGCAATTTGATTCGCTTAAACATGAAAACTTACAATAGCTGTTCCTTTTAAAATGCTCTTTGAAAGACTTTGGTTTCTAAAACTTTTTTATTTCCTTTTAAATTATAAAAGCCCTTTGATTTATAATTTTTTTTACTTCCATTAAACCTCCTTTCGTCGACTTTCCTCTTCTTTTTCAGCAGCCATTTTGTGTCAGATGACGTTGATTGAGTGAAAATGCTGCTGGTTAACCTGTTTCCCTTCTCTTTCTCCTTCTTCACCTCCTGACTCACTCTGCTAACCTTCACAACACTTTTTAAAAACACAAACATATTAATATGAGGAGTTAAAAAAAAGATTTCATCATTCTGTCTGTGCTTTGTAAGGCTGGGCAGTGGTGAGCTAACAGGCTATGGCTAAAAAGAGGCTAAGGCTAGCTACCCAGACTGCCAAAAGAAGGCAAATATTGAGCCAGCTGTTGCTAGCTGACCGAGTCAAAGTTTGCTAGGCTAACAGTGTGACGGCTAAACACAAACCAGTAGCTGCCTAACGACAACCACTGTCGGTAAACAGTTAGTTAGCTAATCTGACAGGCACAAGGCTAGCTAAGAGAGTTAGCTGCTAACAGGTAGATCAGGTGCGTAAGTTAACCAGGCACACTAGGGTGAGCTTTAGCTCACTAGAGTAGCTTTAGCATGCTACTCGTTTTGTAGCCTCAGTATTAAAAAAATATGGCTGGGCACTGAAACCTGGTTCCAATATGGCACCAGTTGTTGTTGTTGTTAAAATAACAGTTAGCATTTAGCATCACTGCCTCCTTCACTAACCACTGAATCACACTGTAAATGAGCTTTTTACCGTACTAATTTGAATGCCCTTTTTTTAAGGCTGTATTTTGAATTATTTGTCAGTTTACTTCATGGATCTTCTTTGGTGTTTTACGTCGTTAATGTTGCAACACTGCCTTCTTCTCTTTTCTTCCCTGGCGAAGCCTCACACAAGCACAAACAAGTCTTTGCAGATGATTAACTGAAGGTTTTATCACTGATTAACCCTCAGAGTGGTCAGAACAGACGTGCCGCCACAGTGTCAACCGAGGATAACATGCATTTAGCTTCAGAAAGATAACTATCCCCTGTTATTATCAACTGTAACCTTATTTTATTGAAAGGTTTGAGGGGTTTCTTCATGTCTAGGTGAATCCTATCTGTCTGTGAAGGTTCCCAGTCATCCAGGTCAATGTATCTTCCGGAGTGTAGATCCAGGCAACTGGACTTGACCCTTCACCTCTCACCAGATGTGGCCTCTTTGGTCCTGAGAACCCTGACCCATTTGGATGAGAGGTGAAACATCTAAACTCAAGCAGGTCCAGATGCCTACATCTACGCTCGAGAACGGTCCTTCAAACCTGAATAAAATAAGGAAAACATTTTTATTTTCCAGTCCAGAAATCCGTTCCGCATTTCAGAAAACTGCAGTTTGACCTACTTCTTTGACCCAAGTATCAAAAGACGCCCTGTAAGCACTCACTGTATTTGAGAGTTGCATTTTTTTCCCTCTGTGGTCGTGTTAAGGCAAAACTCGTCCAGTTTCTCTCAGACTTGTGTAGTTACAAGCTCCACGAGAACCTTTGGAGCCCTCAAACGCGATGCAAAGGCTACCCTCAAGCTGGACACGCTACATAGCGAGTTGAGACCAGGCTTAAGTTCAACTAAATGGATTTTCTGCTAAAAGAAAACAAAAAAGCCTTGTTCCCTCCTTCAGCACCATGTTTATGAGAGTGTGTTGTATTTGTGTTTGGAGCTACAGAGAAGTGTAGTGTGTTAAATATTTGTTGAGACTGACAACGCACCCCGGTTGATCAATCAGGTTTCCTCATGCTCCACTTACGTCCAAGTCTTGCCTTTCTGCACACGTTAGCATCCCAGTGCAAAGCTCCTACGATTGTGTTAGTTTTGAATGCACCCCAACAACGCTGTGAAAAACCACTGCGAACAAAAACAAGCACTCCTCAGAAATGGATGAACCAGCTGTTTTCAGGTCAGTCTGGTTGCTCACCACAGCGAGTGGGGTGCATTCAATCTCAGCTGACCAGTTTGGGCAGAACTGTTCTAGGCTGGATGTTTCCATTGGCGTCAGTAATTGTGGCTAAGTTAGTCCTGGTTTTGGAGGTGGATGATATGGTGGTTGAGGAGGTGGTAGCTAGTTTGGGGATGGAGGTGTTGGCACCTTCGGAGTTGCTTGTGGCCCGTTTGGATGACGAGCTCTTGTCCCCTGTGGTGGTTCCTGCTGGCGGCTTCGGAAGCCGCCTCCTTAGCCATGCATGGCGCAGAGCTTGACTGGGCGTCATTCTGATCGCCGGGTCCCACTCCAGACACTGTTTGAGGAAGTCCAGGAACAGTGGGTCATCGCAACCTTTCAGGGCTGCATTCAAGTTTTTGCTGCCTGGCGGGCCGCGTACTTTCCCCCGCCGCGACCGTCCGCCGTTCAGCACAGTGGTGCCATCAGGCAGTGTGGTGACAGTGCAGTACCGTGGGTAGCCTTTGGATGACACAAAGTTCTTGGCTCGTTTGGAGGAGTCGAGGAGCTTCTGGCTGGGCATGCCCAACAGTTCGACGATGCAGGCCATCTGGTCGGATTCATCCTCACCTGGTAACAACGGGTAACCAGTCAGCAGCTCAGCCAGAATGCAGCCCAGGGACCACATGTCGATGGGCATCCCATACCTGGAACCTGGATGAGAGGGCAGAGGTCAATCAGTGCTAATGAATCATTTTACAGACCAAACCAAAGGACTATGTTACCTTCCAGGCAGACTCCATACAGAACACTTCCATAACAATCGACTTCCAGAGAGGTTCTGGAAGTTACTGGCACTGTGACCGACTTTGAATTCAGGATTTTTGTCACAGTAGCAGTTAGCCACCCAGGTGAAATTCTGGTGTTTGCAAAAAAACCCTCAAAGCTTTGACTAAGGGTCTTACCTAGAATGACCTCTGGAGCTCGATAGAACCTGGACTGGATGTAGGTGTAAACTCTTTGATGTTCATAACAACTAGAACCAAAGTCGATGACCTTGAGACACAAGAGACGGACAACAAAAATGTTTCAGAACAACTTTTAAAAACTAACACAGGTAAACATCAATCTCTTGGCTGTTTTACCTTGATGCCGCTGCGTCCCTGCTGCTTCAGTAAAATGTTCTCGGGCTTGAGGTCGCAGTGAATGATGCGGCTCTTGTGCAGCGAGTCCAGGCACTGCAGGATGGAGTGGGCAAACTTCCTGACCAGTGGAAGGCTGAAGCCCTGGTACTTGTTCTTCTTGATGAGCTCGTACAGGTTCATGCTGAGAAGCTCGAAGGTCATGCAGATGTGGTTCCGGAAGGTGAAGTTTTCCAGCATGTGGATGACGTTCATGCTCGAGTCCTTGTCCTGCTTCTTCAGGTGCTCCAAGATGCGGATCTCCTCTGCCACTTGCCGGTGGAAGCGCTTCTCGTTGCGCACCATCTTCAGGGCCACGTGGGTCTGCGTCTTGTGGTCGAAGGCCTTCACGACCTGCAGAGAAGTTAGAAACACAACGTAGTCTGTTGTATTAATCTTAAATATACAATAACTTTAAACGTTGTGAAATCAAAAAAGGAGCTCATACTTGTCCAAAGCTTCCTTTGCCAATGACCTTTAGGGCCTCGAAGCGGTAGAAGATGTGGTCATGTGGGACGTGGATGTACGACCCTTGATCGTCATCATAGCCCCCGTTGTTGGCTCCGCCCATCACCCCTGTCCTCTTCTTAGCATTGGGACCAACAAAATATACTGGAGAGAAAAAGCAGTTTTAATATCGACCAATGGAGATTAAAGGAATAGTTGACGACACAGGTCTACGATTTCTTAAGAACAATATCTTTTCAGATATCGTAGACTGAAACTGACGTTGATTTTGGAGGGCGAGTGTTTTGTTAAGTGGCTAAAACCCTCACCTTCAAGGTAGCTGAAAACCTCGTGATGTTCATACGTGGACATTTTGGACATGAACTGCTTCATGGCCTGCTCCGGGGACATGGGGGTGGGCTTTGGCTTGCTGTCCGCCGACTTGTTGGAGGCAGCGCTACCCTGGCGGCAGTGGTGGGCGGGGTCTGAGCCTGAGGACGGCCGGTCGGACAGCGGCGGGCCCGGCCGTGAGGAGCTGAGCGGAGCCAGGCCGTTGGGCTGCGAGGTCAGCACGGGCCGCTTGTTGGTGTTCTCCTCGTACAACTGCGTGATGTGCACATGTGACTGGACCGAGTCTGACATGGTGGTTTTGGAGGTTCCCTAAAACAGATTAGAGAGAGCTATTTAGCCTCTTTCATACTAAAAATTAGCAGGTTTTTTATCCGCTACAACCTGAAACAAACCAGAAACAAAACGAATCGGGCGAAAAAATTAAACCGATAACACTATGAAGCTCAGTGACGATGTTACCTAACTCCCGGTGGACTGTACACTGAAAGGTACAATATCGCCCTCCTATGTTCAAAGTTCTGATTACAACGTATTTATTCTTGTTCTGACAAAATCTCGCCACCACAAAAACCCCACATAAATCATACTTTACGATACGTGGTTTTCGGTCGGGAAAAGTGCGCTAACTTCTCTAACCGTTTTTTTAAAAACCGTGTAAAGAAAATTGCGATAAAGAGTTTCCATAGGAATAAACAGGGAGTGTCATGTTACAGCAGTTAATCCTTCCTCTGCTGCGATTTGTTTACCGTTCGTTCTCTCGTCTCCCTTCGTACCTTTTTCGGACACCAACTCCTCCGACACCCATTCAGATAACAAAACTCGTAGCTTGCTTTCACGGGTTTTTGTAATTATTATTATTATCTGTTGTCGTCGTTGCTGTTTTACTGAAACATCGCATCACTGTCTCCTCCCCCTTCTTCTCCTTCTATCCCCGATGATCCTGAACAGGTTTCACATGCTTTTCCAAACATTCTGTGCCGGCTGCCATTTTGTTTCCCCCATTGAAAAAAAAAAATGAACGCAGACAAAAAACACGGTCGCCTGCCTCGTCGTCATCTGAGCACAGAGAGCGGCGGTGACCATCATCTGCCTTTGATCCGCGCCGGCAGCAGACGCGGATCAAAGGCAGCGGCGTGCATCCTTAAGAAGACGAAGAAAACTTTGAAATCATCTTTGAACTGTGACTGAATAAACGCTTACAAACAACTGAACTGAAACTAGACTTTTAAAACGTGTTTACTAATACCAATAATAGTCCGACCGTCGTTTCAGACCATTTATGAACGAATGATGCCGAGTCATTTCAAATACAAACATAAAAGACAAAAAAATAAACAGCCCAAACATGACTCAGCTGAAATGCATTCGTCATAGTCCATAATGAAGCGTGCTATATTTTTTTTTTTTATCTTGATATCCGATAATCCAATATTCCCTGTTTTTGCCGATAATAACTGAATAATACACTTTATTTGAAAACACCCACGGACACAAAAAGCAAATAAAGTATAAAAACAGTAACGATATTATCGGCATCATATCGGCATATTTGATACATATCGGCAAACACTTAAAATCCCTTGATGTGATTAAGCTGCTAGTGCCCTCTACAGCCATTCATTTGTTTACGTCTATTTATTTTTGCACAATTTCACGACAGGTAAAACATGCAAGAGAACTATAAAATAATGTTAATGACAAACAAGACACAACACTGAAATTAAATCAAATACACTTTCACCAAACTGCTGTCGTGTATAGGCACGTGAATATTCCGAATAAAAACAAAAAATACTGTAATTATACCACAAAGAAAACATCCACTTAAATCTATTTTCTTCAGAGAAAACGCAGGTAAACAAGCAGCTCGATCAATTTAATAATGTCATCATAAATAATCAATATCTGTCTGTCTTTGTCTCTCGCTCAGTGAGTCACTCCCTGTTGCCACGGCGACCAGCACACCTGGGCCCTTTCACATGACAGGCGGAGCCTTTGGATTCAGTTCAGTGTTTAAGCACACACACACACAACCAGTCTCTCAGAAATGCCTCATTAGGACCAGGTTTTAGTCTCCTGGTCCTGACAAGGTCAGCGCTTATTAAGGTCCTGAAGAGGAAACAAGTACAGGAACACACACACACGGCAAAGTGACCCAGTTTTAAGACGTGTGTGTTATTGTTTGAATAATTTCCTTATTTTTACACCACACACACACACACGTGTGATTGTGTGTGTACATGTTGTCACTAGTTACAGTGACACGTGAGAACAGAATGTTTGGCTCTCATCTGACTCACACACTCACACACACACACACACACACACACACAGGACCAAAAGTATTTGTTCCATTATTGATCGATCAGCTGACTTCCTCCTTGATTGAGTGATCGTACAGTCAGTCCTCAATAATTAAATAGGTCAGCCTTATTCAACTGTGTGTTATCATGACTGAGCTGTGAGCGCCCCCTGCCCTGAGAGGCAGGCAACTGACGTTTGTAAACCACTCCGCTCACTCCCAAAGTGACCACACGAGGCAGCAGTAGACCAGCAGCTCCTGTGTCCCTGCGAGCTCAAATCGCTGATTTTCTCTGTGGGGTTTGGTGTTGGAGAGTGAGCGGTTTACAAACTTCAGTTTCCTGTTGATGAATATGGGTGTTATGAACGTGATGATGATGTAATATCCACGCGTGTGTGTGTGTGTGTGTGTGTACCGTCAGTGGGTGGTGGTTGTTGTTCCGCAGCGGCGGCAGGGCGGCGGGCGACGTCGTCTGAGAGCCGCTGTGACCAGGAGAGTAGACCGGCTCGCCCACTTTGCCTGGAAATAAACCACAAAAAAAAGATGAGTTTTATCATTTTATTTTGGAGGGTGAGTGCGATTTCCTGTCGTCTCCGGTACAAAATATGAGTCCGGTGTGTTTTTGCTTTGATGTTTGAGTTTAAATTTGCATTAAAAGGGCTGAGAAACACAGGCAGAACATTAGTGTTTGATTTTTCTTCAAAAGTTAACCGTAAACCAATTATTTTCATAAACTGTTTTTATGTCTTTTAAAATGACATTTAACACAATTCTTCAATTTAAATAATCCCAACAATCATCATTACTGACTGATTTTAATCCGTTTATGTGACCAATTAGTGATAAAAAATAATCAGTAGTTGCAGCTGTAGTGTGATGCTGGTTCTGCTCAGACCGGAAAGACCCAGGACCGGATCTCCTAAGAGGATGAAGGTTTTAATATAGACTGATAATCCCACACACACACATTCTCTCGCTCAGGTTTGCATCGTCTGCCTCAAACACCAACAATTGTCATTTTATCAAGGAACTATGGCGATCACAAGAAGATTAATCTACGGTCACAGGCGCGTTTGTCTGTTTTTAGTCAGGACGTGATGTCACAGAGGGGACTGCGGGCGAGGGGCGGAGCCTCGCAGACAGATGGCGCGTGCTGCCGCCTTTAATCTGAGCGAATAATCCTGTTAATGGAGATGAGTACGAACGTCACACTGTGACACAACTACACAGCAGAGAACACACACACACTCAACCTGTAACACACACACACACACACACTTATTTACTTTTTTCAAACAAGGAAGCCCCTTTAATCTGAAAAATATATTTTATCCATTTGACTTAAAGGTTTATGTAATAAAACGACATCAGTTTAAGTCTACAGTATCGTTAGAACATGTTTCACGTCTTTATCTCACTGTGAGACAGACTTTTCCAACAGGAAACTGAAGTTTGTAAACCACTCACTCTCCCACACCAAAGCCCATAGAGAAAAGCAGCGCTTTTAGCTCACGGGGGACACAGGAGCTGCTGGTCTACTGCTGCCTCGTGTGGTCACTCTGTGTAATTTAAGTTAATGTGAACGCCTGATTTTGAATGCCGAATTAACAAAATAACACACGTGAACTTAGTGATGGAGGCAGCAGCGCATCAGCAACTCCTGTGTGCTTGTGATGTTAAAATCACTGATTTTCTCTATGGGCTTTGGTGTGTGAGGCCAAACGGTTTAAAACCTTGAGTTTCTCGTCAGAAAAGTCCGTCTAACAGTGACATAAAGCAGTCGACATGTTCTTCAGACATCACAGGCTTTAGCTGATGCAGGTTTTTATTCTCGTGTCCCTCGCAGACACAGGAAGTGCCCTCATGTGTATGTAACACACTGAAAACAGAGCCAGTAAACAACACTTCAGAAACGACCCCTTTAAGGCACATCTGAAGATGCAGTGTAACCGATCGTGACCTATATTCAAATGACACCTCAATCCTTTTTTTTCACAGCTCTGTCCTCCGTCAGCGCCGCCTCCACACTGTACGGAACACCGGAGAACACGCGCGCCATTCCTCACCACGGGCCGCCTGACAGATGCACGCTAACAGAGTGGAACAGCAGCGCGCTGAATGTGAACCCGACACCAGGCTGGAAATGCCAGAGTGCCGGCGAGCGGCCGCGGCATGCTGCTCGACCGGACGGGTGGGAAAATCTGGAGCAACGTGTGTGTGTGTGCAGCTCAGAGAGGTTCACACAGTGACCTGTAAAGTACCAAGGAGGAGGAAGTAAGACATAATGTCCCTTTAATCATTTTAACTGTGTCTACGTCCCAACGACGCTCCTGTAGAAAAACACCTGGCCGCAACTGTCAAAAAGCAGGAACTCAATAATAATTCTCACAACATCTTTACTGTAAAACTTCACTGAACCTGCAATAGTTTAAATCTGCGATATCTGCTTTCACATAGAGAAAATCAGGGATGTTGACACCACAGCACATAGGAGTTGTTGATCCACTGCTGCCTCCATCACTAAGTTTACATGTGTACCTCAGTGATTTGTTCAGATTTACCTCAGTGACACAAAGTGACCACACGAGGCAGCAGCAGACCAGCAGCTCCTGTGTCCCTGTGAGCTTAAGTCATTGATTTTTGGTGTGGACCTGGATAGTCCGTAATATTTAGCATGTTTTGGCTCAAATTTAGACATACTAACCTAAAGTGTGTTTTAATATGTGTTTAATTTCTTCAAAATAAGAATATCGTTTCGTTTTTGTAGACTTAGAAAGAGCCTTTTAAATGTACTTTGCACAGAAGAGTCAACTGTTTATGCAATCTGCATTCTCACCATTACATGTCAGTAAAGGCCTCATCGACACGGAAAGACTGAAATTTCCCCAAATACGATCTTTATCCTTTTTCGTTCTTTACGACATTTTCTGTAAACACGATAAGTTTTTAAGAAATTCATACACGGTAAAACTCTCCAAAAATTATTCTAAACACTGTCGTACATTTGCCGGGCCTGTATGTGGCGCTGTAACACTGCTACGGAAATGACGCTAGCACTGTGTACAAAACTCCAAACACAACAAGAAGACGACGGGATGGAGAGAGCAAGAGGGGTGGGGCTATGACATCATTAATCTCCGTATTGCGTATTTCCTTAACGGTTGTTTTTACAAAAACGCAAGAGTGCCGTTTAGATTTTTTTCCGAAAATTGCACTTCAGGTCACCCAAACGCAGATTCCACGTATCAGACTAAAAGTTACGATACGTTACAAAACTTCTGCGTACTCTCACATTCTTACATTTGTTATCGGAACTTCTGGATACCCACCATACAAACACATGAACACTTCTGTCATATTTGTTTCACGATAAATCAGTCGTACACGTAGTACTATTAAATGTGTAGTCGTAGACATGTTGCTATGCTGTTAATATGCACTAAATACCACATCCAGCCTCCATGTTCAACCGGAACACAGTAAACTCCGACTTCCCAGTTCCGATTTTAGGAAACGCAACGTAGCATTGTTCTCACACACTGGACCTTTAACTCCGAGGATTCACAACAAACTATTTCTGATTTTTCTTAAAAATGCACACAGATTGCTAGCCCAAGATACATTTGTTATATACTTTTTACGACTTCTCAATCAGAACACGATACACTCCCAGTTCCGACTTCCCAGTTCCGATGAAAGCGGAAACGGAACATAGCACACTGGACCTTTAACCCTGAGCATTCACAACAAACTATTACCGATTTTCCAGTTAACCAGGTTACGGGCAGAACATGACATTGACACTCGTAATAACATACCATAATAACAACAGTACGACGCTAAAACACCGGGTGACCTCACACTGAACCGAACCGGAGCTGGAGGCCACGGATTTACCCCAGCAACCGAAAACACCCACACGAAAACAGCCAAACACGGTCCCCACGAAGCAGAAAAAGACAAAAAGACACGGGGGGAAATGTGTCCACGGACCGCGGTGGTGTTATAAAGGCATCATACAGCGTCACAGTGTGGATTAAAGCGGCAGTAAAGCACTCGGAGAGCTGTCTCGATCTGCTGGTTAGCTCTCTAAAAATAAACCTGACAGACACAGAGAAGAAGAAGCTGGAGACGCTTCAATTCTCCTGTTTTTGACCCCTTTAAATCCACACATTCACACCGCACACGTCTGCCTTTCATGACATTATACTGTTAATTAAATTAACACGGGGGGACACAAAAAAAGACAATTTCTGTGATAATCCCTGTCTGTTTTGTTAGTGATTCACCGCAGCTGCTAGCTTCATTCACTCATCCCCTGTCATTTCTCGTAGACCACACTCGGCGGCGCGTCCCTGACACACTGCCCGGGCTGAGGCGCCCCGCGGCCGGATACACAGGCTGTGCTCACCCGTCGGAAGGACCGAGGCTCCGGGCTTCTTGGTTAACATGGCGGCCGCTCCTCTCCTCTCCTCTGGGCACACAGAGGCAGGACGCCTCCTCTTCCTCCATCCGCAGCTCCTCCTCTTCCTCCTCCCACTTCCCCCTCCCCTCCGGAATCACTCGTCAACTCACGGCGTCACTGACGTAACAATAATAATAACACTTATGTCAACAACGCCGTCATTATGCACGTTTTTCCCCTTCCCCTAAATTCACTGTTTGTACACGTGTCGTTACACACTTTTAATTTGTTTTCAAATACAAACGCATGTCTTCAAATTTTATACGATTTGTATGATTATAAACTTTGTGAAATAATATAAATGAAAATATTATGATGATATTGCACTGATATCACAACAAAAATTGTACGCTAAGCTAAGGACATTACAATTACTACATTATTATTAGTACTATTTAAAATGTACTTACAAACAAATTTACAATTTGAAAGTTATTGCACGCTTTCTCAAAGAAATACATTTTGTGACTGTGCGGACAGGACAGTGTGCACTGACTGTGTATGATCGCCATCTGCTGGACTGGAATGAGAGCGCAAATACGCGGGCGCAGAATACTACACTGATGCGTACTTGCGTTTTAATACAGCGCCCCCTACACGTAGACCTTGCATAGGCAAGCTCGCTCTCAGACTTTTCCAACAGGACACTGAAGTGTTTCCACACCACACCAAAGTCCATGGAGAAAATCACTGATTTTAGCTCGCGGCCGACACAGGAGCTGCTGGTCTACTGCTGCCTCCTGTGGTCACTTTGTGTCACTGAGGCAAATCTCAACAAAGGATTTCAAAAGCCGAATTCTCAAGTGGATCAGTGCAGTGGATCAACAACTCCTGTGTGCTGTGACGTTAAAATCACTGATTTTCTCTATGGGGTTTGGTGTGGGAGAGTGAGTGGTTTACAAACTTCAGTTTCCTGTTTTAAATGTGTTCGTAAGACATTACAGACGATCAAAGATTGAACTTTGTGTCAATATAACACAAATATAACACAATATCAACCACTCACTCTCCTACACCAAAGTCCATAGAGAAAAGCAGCAATTTTAGACACAGGAGCTGCTGGTCTACTGCTGCCTCAATCTCAATGAAGGATTTCAGAAGCCGAAGTCGAAATAATAACACGTTTGAACTTACTGATCGGAGGCAGCAGTGGATCTGTGCTGTGTGAGTGTGTGTGTGTGTGTGATGTGATGGTAAAATCGCTGATTTTCTCTATGGGGTTTGGTGTGGGAGAGTGAGCGCTTTTCTAATCTGAAGCAGATTTTATTTGTTAAAGCCTGTTGTTAATTGGCCGAAATGTTTCTGCTCGTCTTCATTCACTGTTTTCCATCATCTTTTTACACCGTGTGTGTGTGTGTGTGTGTGTGTGTGTGAGACATTGTTGCCTAGAGACCAAACAACATGTTTACATCAAAGAAACAGTTTCGCCGACCTGCTGTTGCTCCTGGGCCATGAGACGCTGACAGTCATGTTTGTTCTCCGTGTGTGTGTGTGTGTGTCTCAGGTTTCACAGCTTTTAGTTAAATTACAGAGTGGATCTCACTTATGCAACACACACACACACACACACACACACACACACACACACACAAACATGATCTGACTCAGCAGAAAACACATGACATCATCCTCTGTCTGACTCTGTCTGTCTCAGGTTTTCGTAGAAACGTCCTGGATGACGTCACTGAAGACTTTGTCTGTGTGTGTGATGTCATCACCACTGAGTCTTCACTCCCAGGTCTGTTTATTTTATTACTGTGAATATGATTAATAAACAAGGTGTGTTTGTATTTGAGAGCACATTGTTCATGATTTTTAAATGTTAAAGGACATTTTTATTTGGTATTTGCATGAGCCTTGTGTTCGTGCTTTCACCTGAAGCAGACAACACGTCGAAAAGTAAAACTTTCTTTAAAAGGAGCCTATTTTATGGAGAATTATGTAATTAATTTAAAAAGACAGAGCAGAATTACTGTATATTTTACTATAAAAACATTATTACATTAGTTTAGAAATATAGAGCTGATAATTATTCTTAAAAAAAGTCCAATTGTTTACCAAATGTTTTTTTTAACATTTTAAAGAAAAAAATATTAAATTAACAATACTTTTATGGAAAAAAATATTTCATTCATTTACAAAGACAGCATAATTGTATTTGACTATAAAATTGTTTGATTTTGAAAGAAATCTAACTCAAGAAACAACTTTGCTAATTTTCCATCAAATAATCTCATTAATTCATAGATTTTCACAAATAAAGAATAAATATATCATTATTTCACAAACACAGGCCAGAAGTTCAGTTTTAATGAAAAAACCTTTGACATAAATTCAGCTGAAAAAACAGCTAAAAATATTTTTCTGTGGTTCTGTTTTTTTTTTTACAATGATTTAGAATTATGTTATAATGGCACATTTCAAATTTTACTAGAAATTATGTCATTGAACAAGAAAAACACCAGATTGTTTTATTGAAAATGTGTCTCATGAATTCAGAAAACTGCATAATTTCAGTCTGATATTAGAAAAAGTGATTCATTTAATTCAGAAAACACGCAAAGGTACTTAAATTGTTCATAAAAAGTGTTTTGTCACAATTACGTATTTCATGTAGAAAAACAGTCTTTTTTATTCAATCCGCTCGTAGAATCTATAAAACCACAGTTTTTAAGGTACACGACTGCCATCTGGCGGTGTGGTGGTGTTATGACTGCGGACAGAGGAGAAATAAAGTGGCGGCAAAAACCAATCACCGCTGTCAAAATGGCGGCCGGACGCGGCGAGTTTTACTCGAGTGTTGCGGAGGGTTTTCAGAGGCTGTCTGCTCTGCTCGCTCCACCGGCTCCTGGTACACGAGCACCGGCTCTCAGCAGCAGAGGAGTGCCCGGTCCCGGCAGACGACAAGCCGAACCGGAGAGAAGACGCGCAGGAGGCCGAGGGAGGGGGAAGAAGAGGGGGAGACAACTGCCGCAGGCAGAACCGACGGCTGGCAAGGTTGAAACCAGGTGAGCCGCCCGCCATGTTAACGTCACTTTTTTACACTTTTATCAAGGATAAAAAATATTTCCTCTTGTGTTTATTTATAATTTTATTAATGTATGTATTAGCAACCAAAAAGAAGGAACACACACAAAACACGGAGCAGATTTACTCCAAGTCAGAGATTCTTCATCTAAAGCCAACTACTTGGAAAGGTGAGTCAGCAAATTAATGCTGCCGCCATCTTTGTCATTGCGCTTTGAAATACATTTAAGCAGTTAGCAGATGCTTTTATCCAAAGCAACTTACAAAAGAGGAATAAGTTACATAGAAGTAGTCTTGGAAAGAACTTCACAAGATGGGAACTTGTTTGATTGTTAAATGTGTGATATTTACGCAGGTTTATCGGCAGGAATTTTACTTATTATACATGGATAATCATAGTTAAAGTAAAAAAAACGTGTGGTTTTAAGTCATTTCCAACTTCAACCAAGGCATTATGATCCTAAAGTTGTGGTTTTGCGTGGATAAAAAGCTACAAAACTTTTGCAAATTCTCCTAAAACTTGTTGTGTAAGCATTAACTGCGTTGCATTTGTAGTCGCAACTTGGAATTTCCTACTTGTTAACCTGGTTAATTACACTTCTGTCTTATTTGTTTTTCATGGAAATCAGTCGTACACGTAATACTATTCGATTTTTTTTATCTGTGGACATTTTGTGACGTGGTACCGACTGATATTGCTAAGAACGGCTAGCCCAGGATTTTTTTTTTTTTTTGAAGAGTCATTTAACTCCATGCTACCATGTTTTCAGTCCAACGATATGTGTCTTGCTACAACCTCCCTAAGTGTCTGTGGTTTTTGATTGGCTAAATCACATGTGGAAAAACAAACTGTAACAAGTTGTTGCTTCTTCATCTTCCTCAGGTTACCGACCGAGATCCTGATCAAGATCCTGTCGTACCTCAACGCACCTTCACTGTTCTGCATCAGTCATGTTAGCAAACTCTTCCACCGGCTTGCCAACGACGAGTGAGTCCAACGCGTTGAACACAACGTGTATTCTCTTTAAATAGGTTAATAGCTGTGTCTCGATTTAGGGTCCACCTCCTTCAGAGGACGCAGTCAGTCGTGAATATACCCCCCCCCCCCCCCCCCAAAATAAAACTATCTTTTTATGATCCTTTTGATCACAATCAGATTACTACCACAGGGAAGTACTCTGGTTCCTGTGGGAAATTCTGAAAATGTGTCTGTGTGGAAGGAGGAGGAGCCTTTAAGACAGGACGTCCTTCAAATGCTCCCTCAGAAGGAGGCGGGGCATTAAGTTTGTAAAGTATCTGCAGCTGAAAGTCTGGCAACCTGTAAACGTTGTGTCATCGCAGCGTCGTGTGGCAGAAGATTTACATGTCAGAGTTTATGAGTCAGGCGTGGAAACCGAGGACGGCGGACGGTTTGGAGACAAAGGGTGTCGCCGTGGAGACGGAGGACCAGTTGGTTGGTCACTGGAAGAAGATGTACTTCAGGACTGTGGCTGGACAAGAGATGGACAAGTGGAGGAGAGAACTGAAGGCCAAGAGTCCGTACACGGGGCTGCCGCGCCAGACCGAGTGGGTCCTCAGGTACCGCAGCAGATTTAAGAACACAACGAAAGGGCTTACATCTGTAAGTAATCTGATTACATCATGTATCTCAATTGATGGCTAATGAATAGGTAATAGGTACATAATTTATCGTAGTGAAATGGTGTTTAATGTCTGAGCAAATGACAACATGATGCATTTCAATTAAAGGGTAATTGGATTAATTTAAGAGGATTGAAAAACAGATAATCTGATCACATAATGCAGTTTAACCAGTAATCTGATTACATAATGAACCTAATGTATAGGTAATCTGTTTACTCGGCACAGTTTGAATAGATTCTGTTTGTATAATGCAGATTGGTTAATGGCTAATCTGGTTATTTGCTATTGATTATAAACAGGTGAGTTACATTGTGTAGTTTGATCAATCGGTAATCTGATTTTAAAATGTAACTCACTACATGGATGCAGAATGCACTTCAATAAAGGTGTATTCTGATGAATTAATGCAGATTAATCAATAGGTATTGTAATTATGGAATTCTGATTTCTAAAAGTGTAATCTGATTAGTTAAAGGGGTTGTTGAACAGGTAATCTGATTACATGATGTAGTTGTCAAAAAGATAATCTTGATTACATGATGTAGTCGTCTAAAAGAAGGTAGGTTGATCACATCATGCATCTTAATACAACGACATTATGTGGCTTTATAAATGGCTTGGCTTTTTTATAATCTGGTTTGGTAAATGATCCGTTTGCAGATTAAACAGGTAATGTGATTACAGGACACAGTTTGTGTGTTTGAATCCTCCCCTCCAGGAACCTGAACATGAGTTGGGAGTTGACAGTGTACGACCGCTCTGGCTCGGAGAGTTGCCTCGACATGAGTCGAGCGCACTTCTTTGAATCGTCGGTTATCGTATGCTGGAACAAATGCAACTTCTCCAACCACCGACACATCGCCAGTATCCAGCTGCACGGTGTCAGGAAGGAGGCGCCCACGAGTCTGAAAATCAGGTAGTAAAAAAAAAAAAAAAAACACATTCACCTGCAGCTCGTCCACAAGCGTCACCTGACCTCCTCCTGACCTCTGTCACGTCTCCAGGAAGGACTGGAGGTCTCTGATTTTAAGAGTGGACAGGGATTCGCCTCACCGCGTCATCGGCAAAGACAAACTCATGGAACTGGTTCATGTGTCTCCCGGTGTTATCATTGGTGTCTGGAGGGTAAGAGTTCACGGGGGGGGAATGATGATGAGGATTCAGCTGGTACCATGTATGAACGTGTGTGTGTGTATGTGAGAACAGGGTCAGGGAAACGTGGCCTTCATCATGATCAGCCTTCACTTCCACAGGCTCGTGGAAAAGAGTCTGCTCGGTTCTCCGGCCTGGTTCGTTCTGATCCTCCTCCGCGCACAAACACGCTTCATCAGTTTGAGTCTGTCTTAAATCTAAACTCGTCTTCCTCTCATAGTCCGTACTCTGGACCCGCGGAGCGACCGCTGTCCTGCAGCTGGGACCCTAAACTCGCTCTCCACGGTTACACGCTGCACTTTGTTCTGCACAACACGGGCACGGCGATCATGTCGGGTCACTCCCGCCAGCTCTCCTGTCGCACAGGTAATCTGATTACACCACCACCTTTTACAAGTGGGTAACCGGATTCCATAATCTAAAAGTCTAAACACAGGTAATTGGACTAAATGATGCCGTTTGATAAAAGAGGTAATCTCATTACAATGCCAGATTGATAGATAAGTAATCCAATTAAACAGAACATAGGTAATCAGATTACATGATACAGATCCATAAATATCTGACTACATAATGGAACATAAGCAACCTGATTACATTAAAAAAAGGTAATCACGTCGTGCAGTTTGATTTACATCTAATCAGATTACAGGTAATCTGATTAGATGATTCTGCTTGGTTAACAGTTGATCTTCTGACTGAGCAGTGTTGCTCAATTAATGGGTAACCTGATTACAAAATGTAGCTCAATTAATAGGTAATCTGATTGCATTGTGTAGTTTGGTAAATGGATTACCTAGTGCAGATTATAAATTTGAGCAGAGCTGCTGGCAGCTCTTTGTCTGGTTACTAAACACAGATTGTATCGTGGTAATCTGATTACATATTGCACATGGATGTGCATATAATCTGATTACATAATGTAAATGCTTGTTGACAGTTTTATTGCATGTTGTGATTTAATTGTTTTTATTTCGTAAACAAAACAAAGTTGTTTTTTTCTGTGGAAAAAGAAGAGAAGACGATTTTCATTTGAATGCGATGATCAAACCGACGATTTTGAACCTGAAACCAAACGTCTGTCATGTGACTGTGTTCAGTTCAGATCCAGCACGGACTGTTGGAGCTGAGGTTCATCAACCGGACCAACGTGTCGCAGCACAGGTCGCTGTCGGGAAACGTGAACCTGCCGTGGAAGAGCGACTCTCTGGAGGGTTCAGTGGAGGTGAGACTGTCACCTCCAGTCACAGTCTGGAGGTGTGACTGGAGGTGACACCTGTCTTTAGTTCTCACGCTTCTTTCTCGCGTGGCCCAGAACTGCTGCATCATGACGATGACGCTCCTCGACGAGTCCCAGGAACCCTTCTGGTGCGTCAGCTCTCCCATCTGTATCCGGATGGCGGAGAAGCCGCAGCGCTCGGACTACAGCGGCGAGTGCTTCCTGATGGACTACCGAGACGCCGACGGTAAGGTGAAGATGGAGCTGGTGTGGCTGAAGGAGGAGAAGCAGTTTTTCCTCTTCGGCCTCACTGTCTACGTCTCCGTTCTTAAAGTCAACAAACACTACGGCCGAAGCAGCTGAGTTTGTGACGCGACACTCTGACTCATCAGTTCTTCTTTTCTGTTCAGAGGAAAATTTCATTACTTGTTCACAAAGTGAATAAAACATTCATTTGTACACGACGCGAACGTTTCTTTATCTTGAAACAAACACTGAGGTAACCAGATTAAAATTACCATTTGAGTGAAGCTATGCTCATAATGTTTCAATTGCGTAATGCAGATTTTAAAGTAATCAGATTACGTAATGTAGCTAATTTATAGATAATCTGATAACCCGACACAATTTGATCAACATGTTCTGATTGCACAATGCAAATTGGCCAGTGTGGGTAGTCTGATTAAGTAATCCAGATTACGTATCAGAATACGTAATCTGACTGTGGCCCAGTAAATGGTGTTTAATCTCCTTACATCACCGTTATCAAGAGATAATCGTGTTGTATAATTACACAAATGGTAATCTGATTACATAAAGGTGGGGGCTGGTGAACAAGTAATCAGATTACGCGAGGAAGTGCATACATCAGATTTATGTGCAGGTAACCTGATTACAGTAGAGAATGCCTGTGCTCATGTATAACGTACTTGGGTGCCATCTAGTGGAGAAACTTGGTAATGCAGTTAAACCACAGTAGATTATTTTTTCTAACAATCTCAAAAAGCAACTACAGATTATTTTCATTATTGGTTAATCGCGGATGAATCTGATTATTGTAAGTGTGACGGACGTTTATTACTGCGATTTTTGTCGGTATTTTCCTGTATAATTTACTGTGTTTTATTTGAAATTGACATTTAAAGCCCAGGAAAGTGTTGATGTGCTGTCGACACAAAATGGCAGCCTCCCTAAAAGTAATCGCTTGAAACGATGACGCCTTATTCCTCTGAAAACTGGTTACATTTCAATTTGAAAGAAATGAATTGGTTATTAATCAACAAATTCACGCCTTCTCGGTGGTGTCTGTCAACATTTGACAGTTTCTGCTGCTTTGAGAACCTGACAAA
Organism: Solea solea; assembly: GCF_958295425.1. NCBI lineage: Eukaryota > Metazoa > Chordata > Actinopteri > Pleuronectiformes > Soleidae > Solea > Solea solea. Next base: position 35,985,982 of record NC_081136.1, read on the forward strand.
TGTTGATTTTTAAAGAAATTATAAACAAACGTGAGGGTGAGTTTATTCAGTCTTAAATTTTACAATCGTAAGTCATTTGCTGCCAAAATCCTTCCTCATCCATGAATTTATTCCTTCTCTTCTCTAAAGGGAGTATTTGACAATTTATACTGCATTGAAAATCAGTTCAATTTAAATTTTAAAGAAATGACACATATATAAACAAACGTGTGCGTTTTTTATTTTTATTTTAGAAAAGAGTGGATTAATCTGTTAGGTAAATAGCTCGCGCTTCATTTTCTAACATTACTTTTCGATTACTTCACGTCACACGTTTACATCAGTAATTCTACTGCTTTAAAACCAGTTAAAAATGTTTTAACGAAATTATACACAAACAAAAACGGTGTTTGACCAGTTTGACACTGTTTGACAGTTTCTGCTGCTGTGAAAACCGGTTAAATTTAAATATTTACAGAGATGATACGCGTATACAAGCAGACGTGAGGGCTGTTTGGTCGGTTTGTGACATTTCTGTGTATTTTTCTGACCAAACTTGAGTCAATTGAGCTGAAATCCGTCATACATCGACAACTTATCCATATTAATGAACGTGTCTGTCAGTATTTGACGCAATTGTTAAAAACCCAGTCAAATGTTGAGTTTTATAGAAATTATACACACAAACAAACATGAGGTGGAAGTTTATTCAGAGAAAAGTCCTAAATGTCACATGAATCACTCATTTCAGTCGTGGTTTGTTCTCTCTTTGGCGCCACCAGTAGGTCGTGTTTTTGTTTTATTCACTCTGATGATTTGTCGTCATGTTCTTCATAGTCGTCGGATTTGACATAAATAATAATAATAATAATAACAATAAAAAAAGCAGGTGACAGATAAAGAAGTGAGACACAGAAGAAAAAGCTAAAGAGAGGAGGGAGCAGGTGAAAGGAAGAGAAAGGGAGGGAGGTTTCTGTCCGAGGCGAGGGAGGAAACCGGCAGAACAGGTTGGTGTTGACTCGCCCCCGAGGGAGAACCTCTCTGTCTCTCTCTCTCTCTCTCTCTCTCTCTCTCTCTCTCTCTCTGTCTCTCTCTCTCTGTGTGTGTGTGTCTTTATCTGACTTCCGTGTGTGTGCTCTTGTCCTGAGTGAGAAGCCGCTGCAGCTGCTGTGAACGAGGATCTGTTAAAAAGAAGAAAGAAGAATTAAAAACCATGGCTGTGAATAAATGCGTCAAATATCTGCTCTTCTTCTTCAACCTTCTTTTCTGGGTGAGTGTGAAAAACCTCTTACATTTAGAACTCCTGTACGTCTGCAGGGTGAAATAAGTGAGCCACGCGTTGATGTTTCACATTTTTCTACACGTTATTTAGGTTGTTTTCATTATGAATGAGTTCCACAGGTCGTGGGTGGACGTGGAAGCTGAAATGTACTTTTAATGTCAACTTTTTTTAACCTTTTTTTTCTCTTAAACGCTTTTATTTTGCGTTTAAAGACCTGTCGCTCCGCCCTGACCTCTGTCCCTCTCCACCATCCTTTTTATTTATTTCAGTTAGTTATTCATACGTAAGTTTCTTTTTAAGTTATCTCTCTTTATTTAAACTTTTTTTTTCACGTTTGCGCCGTCTCTGCCGTGAACTTCGTCCCTCTGTAGTTTTTGTCTTTTGTGTGTCGCCGGTGTAGAACAGGTTGTATTATCTCACTGCCGCTCCCTCCACTGTCCCCTCACAAACACACACACACAAACATTTGCTCAGTTTCAGGGCGTGCCCGCACCCCCTCCCCTCCCGTCACTCCCCCGTCCCTCGCATCATCACGTCTCATTCCTTCACCCGGTCTAAACTATTTTCTCGACTCTGATTTCCTAATATTCTCCTCGGGGAGGGTTCCTGTGGTGAGACGCTTAGTTAACCCGCTGCTCCACTGTGTCAGTTGCTCAACACAAACCTGAAGCTGTTTGTTGATAAAAGTCTGTGTTTTTTAAAAAAGATAACGTGTAGCAACACGCAGCGCGAACAAACACGTCAACGTAAACATGGTGGGTTTTTTTTATCAGCAATTACTTTGAAGAATGAGACAAAATATTATTGCGATAATACACTAAGACACAAGGTTTGTTTGTTTGTCACATGAGATAGGACACGCCCCTATTGTGCTAAAAACAAGATAATTTATTTTATTAAGGTAAATGAAATAAAAAGTGAAGTAAATTAGAATATAAGGAAAACAGTACCTAAGAATAAAAAAAAAAGTGAAAGTTTTTGTGACGTTTCCACATTTCTTGGCAATTGTTTTGGGACCACCAATATTTTTGTAACTTTACATTTCACAAAAAAGTGTTTTTGTAACATTGCATAATTTTTGGGAAGAAAAGACAATAATGGTTTTGTGACATTCTCTAACACTTTTGGAAATGTAACTTTCATATTGGTAACATTTTTGTGGTTTTTGGGAACATTACATTTCACTTTTTAAAAAAACAGTCAGTTTTTGGGAGGAAACATTGGTGACATTTTTGTCATGTTTCAAAACATTTTTTTTAAAAGAAAAATGTTGAAATGTGACAAATCAGTAACATATTTGTTTCTTAACACTTTGGAAACGTCAATGTTTTTGTAACATTGCATTTCATTCCCCCCCACAATTTTTTAGGGGGGAAATAATGTTTTTGCAAAAAACAACCCAAAAAAAGACACTAATGTTTCTTTGGAAATGGAAAAATCAATAATGCTTTCGCTGTTACAGTAACATTTGAACATTTTGTGATACTTTCGTCAGCCATGTGTTTTTCAATGATCACAATAATACCAGTCAACAGTGAATAAACGCTGACTCGCCTCAAACAGAATCGAAAACTTTTGGACGTAAAACATGAATTTTCATTTTAACAAACAGACGTGACGTCGTTGGCCTGAACAGAGACAGAACACAAACGGCAGCAGCAGCAATTAGATCAGTTCATGAGCAGCTGCTGTTTAAATGACACTGATAAAATTATCATTTTAATGACCTGAGATGAATGTGTCGCCATGGAAACAAAAAAATCTGCTTCATAGACTCAGTTATTGAAAGAACCTCGAAGACATACAGAGAAAACACCTGATATCACAGTCCTGACCTATAGAAGTGCATTTTTAATCACTTTTATACAAAATAAAACGGCAAAATAAGTCACATTTGTGCTGATGCGTTTATTTTTGGTCACATGACGACAACAGTTTACGTAATTTCTCTCCCCCCCCATTGTCTGATGTCCGATCCAAGGATTTTTGATAAATTTAAAAATCGGTCCCATTTTACAGCCTCCATTTTAGTCTTCTTTACTTCATCTTAGATCTTTAAACCCACAAGTTACCCCATTTTAAAAGAGCAGGGGTCGCAGCGATGCACCTGTTGGAATGTGCTAGCTGTCAACCAATCTCGTCATTTGGGTCGTCAAAAACATTTCCTGAATTTTTATCCGCCTTTTTTTAACGTAATGGAAATAATTTACATTTACAATAATAAACAACAAAAAGTTGTTACGTAAACGTCAGTAAAAAATTACCCAAAATCTATTCTAAAAAAAAAAAAAGGCCCTCGTTATGATTTATATTGTGAAATTAGTTTGGGAAACCAAATGGAGGACCATACTTTACAAATTGGCGGCCACGTTTTTAGCTGAAGACGACCTGAAAGTCAAATTGAAATTTTAAACTTGAAACGAAGTGACAAACTGACTGATGAGATTACAGTGTTCACAAACGTCCACATTGGCATTGGTTTCTGAAGCTTTGACAGCTTAGGAGTGTTGCGGCTCCGTTGACCCCTCCCCCAAAGATAAAGGTCGACTTTTGTCCTTTTTAAAAATAAATGTAGAGTTGATTTGAGTTTGTGTCGTCGCTCGCTCGGGTTATTTTCAGTCACATGTTCCCAGAAACAGATGTGAATCGATGTTAATTTGATTTCAGCCACTCACTGGACACAGTGGAGTTTTTACACTGTAAAAACAAACCTCTTTACTGTTGTTTTTAAAAAGTGTTTACTGAGGTTGACGCTCCCACATCCCAGAATCCTCGGCGTTCCCGTTCTTTGTTCAGGGTTCCCACGGGTCCTTGAAAGTCCTTTAATTCTGTGCAAGAAAAAGTTATTTAGGTAAATGTCTCCTGCTGCCTATGTGCCCTTCAGTGTCCCCACAGGTCCTTGGAATCCTTGAAAGTTTGTGAATTTGAATAAAAAATCAAAGGGCCTTGAAAATTACCTTAATTAGACATGTCTCTTTGACATTGGGTCATTGGAAGTGATTGAATTTTGTGCCGTAAACAAGTGAAGTTGAGTCATCGTTGAGTCCATATCCTGTATGAATAATAGATGCTGCGTTCAGGGACCGTAGCTGCTCGGTAAAGTGCTGAGCCAAACACAAACAGAGCAGAACAGATTCAGAGTAGAACCTGCCACGAAACGTAGGTATTTTTTGTTTTATTAGTTTGTTCCAGAGAATGTTCTCAAGCGTCTTGTTTTGCCCACAAACAAAAAAAACGTCACTTAACATTTTTCTGAGGACTTGATGACATCAATTTTGTCAATTATGGACCAATGTAGAGCCATAATTTAGCTCCTTCCTTAGGTGGGACTGTTGTAAGATTAACAGCAGGTCTTGGATGGCTCCGCCCCTTCTCTTCCAAATATGGTTTTGTGTTTGTTTTAAAACAACAAAAAGCTAAAGTGGAGGCTTTAAAAGTGTCTAAGTGAGCGGCTACACGAGAAGGCGTAGATTAGCTTTTAGCGTGTTCTGCCTAAAACACGGCTGTAAATAATTGAGACCGAGTACAACCTCTTTTTGAAACACAACCCTCTTGTTGTGACCTTTTTTTTTTTTTTCTTCTTCACACTGCATCACTTCCCCCGTGAGCTTTAGATCACTGAAGCAGAGAGGGAGTGCTCATCCCGACCAGGTGTAGGTTTTCGGTCTGTGCCATGAGCTGAGACACCAAATCTATGTCCGTTTAAGTCTGCGACGTCTTAAGAACACGTTTCACGTCTTTATCTCACTGTTAGACAGACTTTTCCAACAGGAAGCTAAAGTAGTGTAAACCACTCACTCTCCCACACCAAACCCCATAGAGAAAATAAGCAATTTTAACGTCACAGGAGTTGTTGATCCACTGCTGCCTCCATTGGTAACTTCAAATATGTTATTTTGTTAATTCGGCATTTAAAAACCTTCATTCAGATTTGCCTCAGTGACAAAAAGTGACCACACGAGGCAGCAGTGGACCAGCAGCTCATGTGTCCCCGCCGGCTAAAATCAGATTTTCTCTGTGGGCTTTGGTTCATTCTCAACCACATCTATTAACATTCAATCCAGACTATCTATAATATGTTATGTCGTTGTCTAATCCCATTAATCTGAAATCCCTGCCACTTGTCCAACACCCACAAGAACTATCTTATTTAATTCCCAACATAAAACAATCTTAAATGTAGTTCATGTAAATCCAGATTGGCTGTAATCCTAGTTTGCCATGTGTGGACGACGTGCTGTGACGAGCTCGGAGTGTCTGACTCATGTTTTCATCATGTTGCTCAGCAGGTTTTTTTCTGTGTAGATTGATGGTTTAACCTCTGTGCATGACATGTTTGACTCATGTTTGTGTTGAGTCTACCTTTAAAGACGACAGCTCTTTATGAATGAACTGAGGGTTTATCCTCTTGAGATGTTGATGGGGGTTTATCTTCAGGGGGGACGTTGATGCGGGTTTATCCTCAGGAGGGATGTTGGATGTTTATCCTCAGGAGATGCTGATGAAGGTTTATCCTCAGGAGGGATGTTGATGGCCTGATGTTGGAGGTTTATCCTCAGAAGGTTGTGATGGAGGTTTATCCTCAGGTGTTGGGCTTAAATAGATGTTGGTGGATGTCTATCCTGATGTCGTTTTGTGTGTATATTTTTATTTCCTGTTTTTCCCCAGTATTTTATTTAAATTTAAACTTGACTGTTAAAAAAAAAAAAAAAAAAACCCTGCTTAGACTGTGGTTACACTGGTAATAGTGTGTGTGTGTGTGTGTTTTCCGGGCGTGGCGACTCTCATTGTGAAGCCAAAGGTCGTGTCCTTGAATCAAACTCGTCCCGTTTGGTTTCCGTTGATTCAGAAGTCAAATGGAAAAACGATCCGTCACGTTTGATTTAACGTAAACACAAAGTTTCCTTCTGTTTGTTTTCACGACACAAAGCGTTTTCATTCGCTGCTGTGACGCGGGTTCATGAGACTCCTCCCACATCTGTACTCTAGAAACATTATTTCTGCTCTGTGCCAAAACACGAGGCAGTTTCTGTTTCAATGGTTGAAAAATGTTAGTTTAAATTTTCACTCAAACGTCACAAAAACAAACAGTTTCTTAATTAAGTGGTTTGAGGTAAAGCTCAACTTCTAATACCAACCCTGTGTTTTGGGATGGACCCTTTCTGGTATTAGCTCCTGTGACTAAAATAGTCTCTTCATTTTTGAAAAGCCTCACTTGTTTACTCATTTTACAGGTTTTATTTTTTTCAGGTTTCTATGTTGCATCAGAAATTGTTACTAATGCTATAAAGTTTAATTGTGGTGTTCCTCAAGGCGCGATTTTAGGCTGCACACTTTTTTTATTTTTTTTTGATGTGTAGGCAGTTTTTAGCGCTGCTGAAATGAAAGGTTCTTATGTCATTGACGAACGAGTATCACCTACCCCAGCTTTAAAGTCTCTAAGCTTTTGTGTGAAACACAAACGTTCTTGTTTTCACATCAGACTCGACATGTGCTGCGTTGACAGTTACAGGTTTATACTGGAAACGAACTGGACATGCCGTGGGTGTGGGTTTGTGGTAAATCAGGGTCATAATTTCCTGGAACTGTAGGCACCACAACATCCTATAATTATGTCAAAATCATTTTTTTAAATGTTAATTGTTAGAAAAAGGTTTATATTTGGTCTATTTCTGTTTGTTGAAAGTCATTTAAATTTGTTAATCTGAGTGTCTTCTTTTTGCCAAGTTACATAAATATGAATTTAAATTCGCAAACCAAACCTGAAAAAAAAAATCAAAAATAGATTAAATTAAAAAAAGAAATATGTACTCAATGTGAGAATTTTTAGTTTTTTCTTTTTCTTTTAGGATTTTTTTCTTGTAATATTCTTTTTAGCTCACAAATTCTCCTCATATTGTTATATTTTTGTTTATTTTGGCTGTGTTTGTCTCTTTGTGACATCTATTTTTGTTTTTTGTATTTCTTTCTTGTAACATTCTCTTTTTTTTTATTTTAGCTCAACAATGCTGCTTATATTTTTAGATGTTTTTTTGTTTTGTTTATTGCCTCCAAGAAGGTTATATTTTGTGTGAGCAGTTTAACTCAAAATGTAAAGGACTGATGTGAAGGAAATTTTCTGCAAATGTGGTTCATGACGAAGTCGAGGAAGCTACGAGTCGGGATTTAATTTCTTTAAAGAAAAACTGCAGTCATTGATTTATCTGCATGTATTTTCATGTCATTTTGAAAATATAATAATTCTCTCTCCTTTTTTCTCCAGCTGAGTGGCTGCATCATCCTCGGCGTCTCCATCTACTTGAAAGTCCACAAGGACAGTAACGGGGTGAGACACTTTTTCTTTTTTTTGACTGATCAGTGTGAATGTTATGTCGTTGGTAGGCCACGACCCAAACATGTTCCCATTCAATTTTGGTAAGACGCCACGAAAGTGGTAAAACCTTTGAGAAATCCCCATCTCTCATCAATGGGCAAAACTGTAAATAATCACGTCTTTATCAGAACTTCATCCAGATCCGTGTCTAATCCAGTTAACGATTTTTGGCTGCAATTTAAATGTAACATTGTTCAGTCCCACTGAACAAGGTCAGATGTGTTTATCTCAGCAGATCAGGAGGGAATTTGTCCCTGTGTTTAAGATCCTAATGAAATATAAAAGAAACCCACTAGAATTCTGAGATTGAAGTTAGAATTTGAGGAAAACTGACTTTAATCTCAGAACTACGACTTTTTTCCAGTTTTTTGAGATTAAAGTCGGATTTATCTCAGAATTCTGTGTTTTTTTTTTCTCTAGAAATTTGGTTTGTGTGTGCATGACACACATTTTACCCTCTGAGTTTCATTCAGGTCTAATCCAGATTAAGGATTTTGTCGGCTATTTAAATGTAACATAGTTCAGTCCCATTGAACAAGGTCAGATGTGTTTGTCTTAACAGATCAGGATGAATGTTGTGGTGTTTATGTAGGATGTTAAAAGCTATAAGCAGGTAAAGTTATATATGTTCCAGTGGAATAATCTGTAAATTCTTGATGTTCCAGTAGAATAATGTGTAAATTCTTGATGTTCCTCCTCCTCCAGCTCTTAAATGAATCACTTCCTGGCATCGACCTGTTGATCGCCATCGGTGTCATCATCATGGTGCTCGGGTTCCTCGGCTGCTGCGGTGCCATCAAAGAGAACCGCTGCATGCTGCTTCTGGTGAGTGAGGTCACATGACTCACGGGGGCGAGGCTTTGTTTTTTTTTTTTTTTAAAGTGGCATGTTTCCAGGACGTTGTGGTCGTTAATCTCCTGGACGACTCTACTAGTCAAAAAAATATATGAAAAAGATTAAAGTCAGATTTATCTCAGAATTCCAGCTTTTTTTCCAACAAAAACTAAACTTCTTCTTGTTTCCACTCAGTTCTTCATTTTCCTGCTCCTCATCTTCATCCTCCTGCTCGCCGCAGGAATCCTGGGAGCTGTGGGCGAAGGCAAGGTCAGGAAACTTCACCTTATCCTCCTCGTGTCCTCTGAACGACCGTTGTTTTATTTTGAAACTCTGTGTGTGTGTCGCAGGTGAAGGACTGGGTGAAGGAGCGTCTGGAGAAACTCACTCCGCTCTCTAAACAACCAGCTGACGTCAAGGAAGATCTGGAGAAGATTCAGCGCGAGGTCTCACACACACACACACACACACTGATCAGCTGTAGTCACCATTAAGATCCACCGGATGGCGCCAAACCACCAGACTTTTACTTCAGCAGACTTCCTTTTTTTCTTTGTGAATGATTAAATAGATTAAAGCTCCAGTCTAGCTGTCCAGGCTCCGCCCCTTTTTCCACTGACAAACAGCAGAAATAATGAATCAGATTATGTCATTTGTATGGAAGAGATTAGGATATTTTTTTAAAACTAAATAAAATATAAAAAAAGCCACAATTCTGAGATTAAAGTAAGTTCTAAATTGTTTTTTTCCCACAATTTTTTGAGATTAAAGTGGAGTTCATCTCAGAATTATGACAATGAAAATTAAGAGAACTGTAAACTAATTGTTTAAGTTAAGAAATTAACATATATGTGTGTGTGTGTGTGTGTGTGTGTATATATATATATATGTATATGTGTATATATATATATTATGACACTATTATATTTCTAAAATTATTATTTAAAACCTGTAAATGTTGTAAATCGAAGGTTTTATCGTGTTTTGTTGTCGCGTCGCTAACGCTAACTCTCTCTCAGCTGAAATGTTGCGGCCTCGTGAAAGGACCTTCCGACTGGGACAGAGTTCCCGACTCGTGTCGCTGCAACGGCACCGACTGCACGGGGCCATACAACACTGAGGTGAGAACATGAACACGCACGCACACACACACAGTGTGATGATGATGATGATGATGATGATGATGATGTCATCATGTACCTGCAGCCCTGCACCAACAAAATCGTGAGTCTAATGGAGAAGCACATGGAGGTGGTGATCGGGATCGCCTTCGCCATCGCCATTCTGCTGGTCAGTGCACACACACGCACACACACTGTCACAGAGTTCGCAAATCCATCCGAACTTTGTTAAACAAGAGAAAAAAGTGACTTTAGTCTCAGAATTCTGACTTTTTTTCAATTGTCTGAGATTAAAGTCAGATTTTGTCAGAATTCTGACGTTTTTTTCAGTTTTGATATTAAAGTTGGATTAATCTCAGAATTCTGACTTTTTTCCCCTCAAAGTTGGAATTATGACGGTAAATCAGAAAAAAACGCAGTTCCGACTCTAATCTCAGAATTCCTCTTCTGTACATTTGACTGTCAATGGTCGTGGTTGCATCATTTTTACCATTTTTAAATCCGCTAATTATTATTTGCAACTTTTTGCCTAAAAGTGCAAGAGACCATGTGAAGTAATTACTGCGTCGACCAGCAGAGGGCACTGTGAGTGTAGCTTGGCCTTACATTCACTGTGAACACCCTTTCTTTCACCAAATATTTGAAAATATGGTAAAATGTTAACATTCTTGTAAAGAAACCTGGCTAACGTCGGGGGTTTCAAATAAATCGCAAAAATCACGATACAACCAAGTGCAATATCCGACTAAAGAGATTGGCTGCGATTATTAAAGATAACATTTGTGAAATTCTCTCACTCGTTATCGTCTAATTCAATTTTTTTTTTTTTTTTTAAAGTAAATCAATTCACAGGGTAATGGTTTTCTTCATGAAAACGATAAGTTGGAACCATTTTCAATCATTTCACAATTTCATAATCTGTCAAATGTTTTTAGAAATATTCTTGAACAAAAATATGTGTTATTTCAAACGTGTTTTTTTTCTCTCCACAGATCTTCGGCATGGTCTTCTCCATGATCCTCTACTGTCAGATTGGCAAGAAGGAGGGCGGAGCCACATCCACTACTGCCTGAGGCCCCGTCGCCTCTCAGCGACCAAACAACCAATGCTCCGCCTCCGTAACGTTTTATTGTGAAGGAACACATCAATTGCTTAAAGTTCATGTAAATTAAAAATAACAACAATAATAATAATAATAATGATAAACATTGACGTAAAAATAATTTATGTGAAATATATTCATTGTAAACTTATTTTAACGTAAAAATTGGAAAATGTATTATAAGGCTTTTTTTTTTTTAAAAGAGAAAATTCAATAAATTGTTGATTTTTCAAGCAATGTTAAAAAATTGATAACGTGACCAAAAGTAGTAAAAGTTGCTCTACAGTAAAAGTCAGTGTTTCGATTCACGTTCAGCCTCAAAGAACAAAAATCTGCGACGCATAAATAAAATTTCTGTACGGGAGCTCATCACTACCAAAAAACACAAATGATCGCATTTTTATGCAAGTAAAATCACAAATGTTGTCGTTATTGTCATTACTTTATGAAACGTGTCCACTGGTGTATGAAAAATGTTTTGGTAAAAAAAGTTGTACTTTTATTTTCAAAAATAGTTTTTTGTGGAGTTAAAAGTTTCTCGTTGTTACTCACGATTTTCTCAGGAAGTTGAAGTTTGTGCTCGTGTGAAAATAATTCCTTAAAAAAAAAAAAACAAGCTATAACGATATTTATGTTAAAATATAAAACATTTTAACAAATTTATCAAGAATATTATTAACTTTGGTGATTTAATCTTGTGGAGAAAAAAAATCTTGGTTTGTTTCTTTTGGCAAGCTATTTTTTCTTTTTTTGTCTCTTTTAGTTAAAATTGTGAAACATGGTCAATTTTTATCGTCACCTACTTGAAATAAAATGTGTTCCAGTTGTAATCTGGGGTTGTCAATTTCCCAGTTTACATCCAGGAAATTTGAACTGGAGCGCCGCCTGGTGTCTGATTTAAAGTTGTCAACTCTTGCAACACAAAATGTCCGTCTCATGCTTTGAGGATTTTAAGATTGTGGTTTAAAAACAGAAAAAATTTATTTTTACAATCAAATACGCTAAAATCTACGCTAAAATCTGGCAAGCCTTTCTTCACAGTCTGTCCTTTTCTACGAATTTGGTTTAGTTTTTTTCCGACTTTCTTAAAGGGGTCCGTCGTTTTATGCAACTGATGAAATTCTTGGAAACTGGAAAGGTGACGTCGTTCCCACTTCCAACATACAACCTCCGAGATAACTGGAACGCGCAGTAAGTGTTAGCAAAAAAAATTAGCAAATCTTGTTTTTTTTCAATCAGTGCAATTCATACAAAAATGTTCACATAATGGCGGAATGAAAGTTGCTGCAGTAAGTTCTGCGAAAGTTGGCGTGATGCAATGTAACGGAAGTCCATCCGTGTTGAGATTTGCACGATGTGCCCACTGCTAGCAACCAAGTAAGGGGGGGCGGGGCAGAAAGTGAGCAGTGAAGTCGTACACCGTCTGTTGAGTCAAAGTTTTGGTCTCATTCAGCCGTGAATGTTGTTAGCTTAGCATTAGCCCCAAGACAGTTTTTGGCTAATTTATGTGATGCTAACATTAGCGCCACTCGGTGTAAACGCGACGTCTGAGATTCAATTAATATTATCTTTACGAGAAGTTTATTTGTTTATTTAGTTGTAAAAATAAAAAATAAATGGGGAAATATTAAATAAAAATATATTGTCCATTTTATTCATTTTACAAACATTTTATGACCTTTTATTTATTCATTTAAATAAAAATAAGTTTAACATAAATTGTCTGCAAAGCAAAACTTTTTTTACTAACAAAAATCAAATTTGCAGTGATGATCAAAAGTCACTTTATTAATACTTTAGGGATTTATTAATCCCTTAGGGATTAATAAAGTATAAAAAGATTTGTTCAGATCTTAACTGAACAAAAGTGTTTGATTTATGTAAAATCTCACACTGAACTTTACTGTTGGTCTGAATCCACAGTGAGTGTGTTGTAGCGCCCTCTGGAGGCCGACTGCACGTGAAAGAATTAAGAAAATGAACTTTTTTTTTAAAGAAGGCGTGTCCTCACTCGTCACATGACTCTGATGGATGACATTTTTCCACTGAGTGTTGAGCAGCTGGAGAGTTTAACTTCTGTTAGTGTGTGAGTGGGCAGACACACACACACTCCGCTCTGTTCTCCTCAGATATTTTTAGTCTAAAGTAAACTTTGTGCTGCGTTTAATGTCTTCACCGAATTCCATTCCATGACCAGACTCTTACCAGTTTTTTTTTAATCAAAAAATCTGATAAAATACAAAAAAAAAATAATTCTTAATTCTTTCACAAGTGCAGTCGGCCTAAACTGATAATTTTAGCGTAGATATTATATATAAATTTTTTTTAAAATTATTTTTCTAGTGCAAAACTTGCAAAAAAAGGAACACATTTCCACAAAATGTGGCACATTTTTTACGTTTGTTTTTCCTTGATTATTTCAGTCAATAGAGGGGGGCACTTACATTGTAGTTGATTTATGAATAAGTGACTCATGTGATCATAACCTTTTAGGAGTTCCTCAGGGATCAGTTTCGGGGCCATTCACGTTACGCTGATGGTGCGACATTTTAGGTAGCCAAATAAAAGAAAAGTAAAAAAAACCAAAAACATTTTAGGGCAGAAATGTTCAAATCTACATCTTTAATTTGACTTCAAATAAAATAGTTTTTTTCAGTCACTTTAAGTTTTATTTTGAAAGTATCCTTCATCAGCTTTTTATTTCCTACTGATTTATTTGTACGGCGCCAAATCACTACACGTAATATCGAGGCTCTTTCCAGAAGGGAAAAA